>NC_045979.1:35863743-36000426 GCF_010909765.2 Amblyraja radiata
AAGAGGGACAGAGGATTCTGCTCCATACTGCTTCTCAACATCTCTTTACAGTGTCCATTCACCATCATGCAACTTGTTTGCTCCTGCTTCTGGGCATGAATTTAAAAAAAGGAGATATTTATTACAATGTAGATATTTATAAAATTCTATCTGTCAATCCATCAACATACAAATAAAAAAGAGATTTTGTATCATATACCAATTTCGGTGTTTTCTATCAATTTCTTGTTGTGTTGCTTGTTCCCTACTGTCCTTCATTTATTTCTCGCAGATCCCAAAGACGTTCAGTCTAAATATCTCGGATCCAGAAATGAGGTGACAGTGACAACTCTAGACAAAAAGGCAGCATTTGAATGGTATTAGGGCATTCTGATAAAACTGAAGTAAATTTGTATCAAGGATAAAAAAAACAATGCACGGGTCCGAAATAATTTCAAATACTGACCTTTCATCCATCTTAAGATCTGAAGTTGATTTTCACTGATGGTTACAGAATTTTCAATTCCACTGCAACTCCTGAGAAAATGCAGTCAATGCTTACAAACAAAATAACTCGATAATAGACCAAAGTGGAAAGTAACACTCATGTCAAACAACAGAAAAGGTAACGATAATTTCTTACAAGGCAGAAATTAACCACATAACCTTGATACGCAATGCCATTACCAACACCAAATCCTCAAACATCAATATCTCGGCAATCATCATTTACTCAATAATTGACTCAACAATTGAACTGTACCTGATACATATACCCTAGATGTGCAAGCCTGTGGTTTTATATCCTGCAGCAAATAATCCATCTGCAAGCTTTATCGTGAAGCATGAGAACAGCTCCAGCAACTTTCTATCCAAAAATCAAATACAACTGGTTTTACATGTCACTTAATGTGTCCTTGAAGCTTTTTCTGAGGCAGCATTTTAAACTTTTGTGTGCAGAAATGTGATTCCTGTGTTAAACATCCCTTGTTGAACTGAGGAGCAATAATCAAAAGTGTCGAAACTCTGGACATTCGGTTCCTTCCTGCATCGCTTGTTGCCTTCAGTTTTGCGTTCTTTCATTGACTTTAGGAAAATTTGAGCACTTAATGCAGCAGTCATTTCTCAACAAAGCATTTGTTTAATTACAACATTCCTGGTTGATGTCCCATCCTTCAGGAACACTTTTACTTGTTCCTTCACCTTTCCTCTGCTAAGAGCTACATATAGTTGGCCATGTTGAAATACTGGTTTCTCAAGGTATATCAAGACCTTCTCCATGGTTTGTCCTAGTGCCTTATGAATTGTCATCGTAAAACTCGACAGAATAGGGAATTGGCTCCGCCTAATGGGAATGTTTTCATCTTCTGACAAATTGATCTTCATCCTAGGAATTAGAACAATCTCTTCTTTGTAGGCCCCCATGTTGATTCTAGCAACTATGAGATTATTGTGTAGCTGTTCTACAATCAACCTCGCTCCATTGCATAGCTTTGGGGGTTGCAAGTTTCTGATTAAAACAATTGGAGATCCTTTCTTCAACTCCAATTTGTGTGGTGGTAATCCACAAATCTCGACTGAATCGAGGAATTCCGTTGGGAAGTGAGTTGAATTTGTTCCGTCAGTGACAGAATTGAAAGAATAGTACTCCCTCATGGTTCCAGGGAAGCGTCTGACACACGCAGCATTGATTCTTCTCATCGTATCATTGTGAGGAACCAAGATACAATTGTTAGAGAATAATGTTGCAGGGTGGTCAAATGCTGGATAGATATAATCAATGCAGTCATCCAGTGTTCTTGCTGAGAGAACCATGTCTTCTGGAATGTTAATTTCATTGTCTTCATTCTTTGCAATCTTGTCCTCTCCTACATCCAACAAAAATTTAGAATACTCACCCTTTCCTTCGCTCAATCGCATATTTCTCTTCAATTCAAACTTTGTGAAAGTCCGCCACAAGTACGATGTCTTGATGCAGGCGTTTTGAACATCAATATCACTTCCCATCTTCACTACAGGAAGGAGTTGTCTAAAATCACCACAACAAATGGGAGGAATTCCGCCAAAATGATCCTTTTTGCGGCATACATCTTGAAGAGTTCTGTCCACCGCTTCAAAACACTCCCTCCTAATCATTGGACACTCATCCCAAACAATGAGCTTCACTCTCCTGAAGAAATCTCCCGTTTTAGAGTTGCTGTTGATGTTGCACGTTGAATCGTCCGTCACATGGATGGGTATCTTGAATCGTGAATGTGCAGTTCTTCCACCAGGCATTAATGTGGCTGCGATACCAGACGATGCTACAGCAATGGCAATTTGACCTTGAGCTCTAACCGTGGAGAGGATCAAATTTATGATAAATGTTTTTCCTGTTCCTCCTGGTGAGTCAATGAAAATCATTGAAGATAGATCCCTTTGCAAGCATTCGCACACATGGTCATAAACTTCTCTCTGCTCAGCATTCAGCAGAGGCTCATTCTCATCAACAAATCGCTGTTGTTCTGATCTATTGTAATTCAATTCATTAAGTAAATCAACATTTTCACCATCAATGTCCATCCTTTCATTTCTTGGTCGGGGCAAGGAAAAATTTTCCAGTGTGGTGTTGCAACTCTCAAGCTTGTCCTGAATATAAAACAGAGCCTGATCATGATGTCTGTCATCAATTGTGATATTCTGATCACTTTTTCTTCTTTGCTCGCTTTCAAGGTAATCCTTAGACATGCAATTCTTGAAGCGATCCCATAATTGTAGAGGACCGTTGATGTCAGTATTTGTCAGCAGAACAACAAACAAATCCCTGATTGCCCTGGGGAGTCTTGTCATTTCAGCATCTTCCATTGTTTGTTGCCAATGGTCGTCAGCTTCCAACAAACCTCTTTCTCTGCAGACGTCTTTGAAGGAAGGAAGAATTACTCTATTATGTGTCTTCAAGGACTCGAAAGACACTGGTCCTTTCACGTGATGCAGAAGCAGTCTCATGTAGAAGAGGTCACCTTGTTTTGGAGAAATGACATGTATTCGTCCAAGAACGTTGACTTCAAAAATACCTGGGAAGTTATCCACACTCTTCCCAACCTTCCTTCTTTGCCATCTCTTGCTGCTCCATGTATAAAATCGAGGTACATCAACGTACAATAGTGTTCTTGCAAACGGATCTTCAGAACTCAATCGAACAAATTCAGTCAAAGTGGTTCTCGCAATTCCATCATTCATCCCTTGCTGAGCAGCATCAAAAAATACTTGTTGTTGGTCTAGTAGATGTACATCAAGTCGAATGGAAGGGGGTTGTCTCTCATGAGTAAGAACTGCAACGACTGATGCCCCTGCCTCTGAAGGACCAATGTATCTTCCATTCATGTACTGTTTAATCTCGTCATTTACGTTAATTCCAAAAGCTGCCTGATCACATCCATTCATGGTGTACTTGATGACGTATTTGATTGACTGTACAGAGCAGCATATTTCGACGTTGAGGTGACATTTGAAAGCCTTCAATAGTTCTGCATTATAGGGCACAACCCAATTAGAAGTAATAGTCTGTAACGAACGTCCTTCTTGATGTCCCTGAAATCCTAGCATTGCGGGAGATCTTCCCCTGTACAGAGGATACGAATCATCTCCATGCATTGTGCTTTCGACAAATGGCAGAAAGGCAGCCGGACTTCAGGCACACAGTTTTATATATTAATAGATAGATAGATAGATAGATAGATAGATAGATAGATAGATAGATAGATAGATAGATAGATAGATAGATAGATAGATAGATAGATAGATGATAGATAGATAGATAGATAGATAGATAGATAGATAGATAGATAGATAGATAGATAGATAGATAGATAGATAGATAGATAGATAGATATCTAACTCTTTCATGAAAGCATCCAGAGAATTGGCCTCCACCGCCTTTTGAGGCAGAGAATTCGACAGATTGACGACTCTCTGGGTGAAAATGTTTTTCCTCATCTCCGTTCTAAATGGCCTACCCCTTATTCTGGTAGAGCACCAGAGACCTGGATCCTCAGAGTACAGATACAGGATAACGGGAATAATGTTTGGTGCATGATAAAGTCCAGTAAAGTCCAATTAAATATAGTCCGAGGGTCTCCAATGATGTAGATGTGTATAATATGTACATGATGCGTACAAAATCATGAGGGGAATAGACCAAGTAGATGAAATGTATAGAAAGGAACTGCAGATGCTGGTTTAAACCGAAGATACACACAAAATGCTGGAGTAACTCAGCGGGACAGGTAGCATCTCTGGAGAGAAGGAATGGGTGATGTTTCGGGTCGAGACCCTTCCTCTCAGAGTCTCTTGCCCAGACTAGGTGAATCGAGGACCAGAGGACATAGGTTGAAGGTGAAGGGGAAAAGATTTAATAGGAATCTGAGGGGTAACTTTTTCACACCAAGTGTAGTGGGTGTATGGAATGAGCTGCCAGAGGAGGTGGTTGAGGCTGGGACTATCCCAAGGTTTAGGAAACAGTTGGACAGGTGCACGGATCGGACAGGTTTGGAGTGATATGGACCAAACGTGGGTAGGTGGGGCAAGTATAGCTGGGATAGGTTGGGCAAGTTGGGCCGAAGGGCCTGTTTCCTCTACAAAACGGTAGATCAGGACTGCTCTCTAGTTGGTGATAGGATGGTTCAATTGCCTGTAAGTAAGTAACCATATCAGTGTGCATGTGATCCATATCCCTCCATTCACTGCATATCCATGTGCCAATTTGTTTTTCCACGGTGTCTCCACAGAATTCCACTGAGGAGGCACAAGTCGATCCGGCAAAGGATGAGGGAGAAAGGGATGCTGCCAGAATTCTGGGAGCACAACAAGTTGGATCTGATCCAACGCGGCCACATGCAACAATGTTCCACACTGCAGGCATCGACTGAACCTCTTCTCAACTACATGGATGTAAGTTACACACAACAGCCTGGGTCTTCAGAACAATGTACAAACATAGACAATAGGTGTAGGAGTAGGCCATTCGGTCCTTCGAACCAGCACCGCCATTCAATGTGATCATGGCTGATCATCCCCAATCAGTACCCCGTTCCTGCCTTCTCCCCATATCCCCTGACTCCGCTATCTTCAAGAGCCCTATCTAGCTCTCTCTTGAAAGCATCCAGAGAACCGCCCTGAGGCAGAGAATTCCACAGACTCACAACTCTCTGTGTGAAAAAGTGCTTCCTCATCTCCGTTCTAAATGGCTTACCCCTTATTCTTAAACTGTGGCCCCTGGTTCTGGACTCCCCCAACATCGGGAACATGTTTCCTGCCTCCAGCGTGTCCAAACCCTTAATAATCTTTCAATAAGATACCCTCTCATCCTTCTCAACTCCAGAGTGTACAAGCCCAGCCGCTCCATTCTCTCAGCATATGACAGTCCTGCCATCTGTCCAAGCCCCCTTCACAGTCGCTGCCTGACCCGCTGAGTTCCTCCAGCACGTTGTTTTTGTGTAAGAAATGCTGGAGGTATCTAGGAAAGTGATTGATCGAAGGTCATTATAGCTGCCAATAATTTTGTTTCCATTGACATCTGAGATCAGGTGCTGGGGAATAACACGGTACAATAGATGTCAAGGTTATACAAAGTTGTACACCTTATCGAATAAATGTGCACTTGGCCTGAATTTCCTTTGTTGACCAACTAAGTAGTTGCAAATGCACTTACGAATTTGGTCGCAATCCAGTTTGGTTCAGTATTCTCAGAGCGTTTCAATATTCTTCAACACGTTAGAAAAATAGATCTAAACGTTTCTTCCTGTGTTTAGTTTCGAGAAGCAGAGCGTAAAAAACAGGCCCTTCGGCCCACCGAGTCCGTGCTGACCAGCGATCCCCGCACACTAACACTACCCTACACACACTAGGGATCACTTACAATTACACCAAGCCAATTAACCTACAAACCTGAACTTTTTGGAGTGTGGGGGAAAACCTGGAGATCTTGGAGAAAAAGTGTTTCCTCGTCTCCGTTCTAAATGGCTTACTCCTTATTCTTAAACTGTGGCCCCTGGTTCTGGACTCCCCCAACATCGGGAACATGTTTCCTGTCTCCAGCGTGTCCAAGCCCTTAACAATCTTATATGTTTCAATGAGATACCCTCTCATCCTTCTAAACTCCAGAGTGTACAAGCCCAGCTGCTCCATTCTCTCAGCATATGACAGCCCCGCCATCCCAGGAATTAACCGTGTAAACCTACGCTGCACTCCCCCAATTGGTACAGTGAAATTTGGGGTCACCATACAGCCATACGAATAAAAAAAGAACACAGAACACGATAAACATCCCCACACAGCGGAATCAAAGTTTCCCACTGTGGGGGAAGGCACCAAAGTTCAGTCATCCTCCTCTTTGATGTTCTTTGATGTTCACCTGTGGTCGGGTGAATATCAACGAACCTGAGGTCGTAGGTTTAAGGACAGAGGTTGAAGATTTAATAAGAACCTGAGGGGCAACTTTTTCACATAGAGGATGGTGGGAATATGGAACGAACTGCTAGAGGAGGTAGGTAGGTCCAATAACAATATTTAAATGACATTTGGACAGGTACGTACATGGATAGGACAGGTTGAGAGGGTTATGGGCCTAATGCTGGCAGGTGGGACTGGTGTAGATGGGGCATGTTAGTTGGCGTGGGCAAGTTGGGCCGAAGGGCCTGATTCCTTTCAGTATGACTCCATGTAGTAAACCCTTGGCAATCCAGGAGAGGCATAGAGTCATATATCAGAGAAGCAGGCCTTCCGGCCCACAATGTCCATACTGCCCATTGCACGTATCCACACTCATCCCATTTACCGAAGGTAGACTCAAAAAGCAGGAGCAACTCAGCGGGACAGGCAGCATCTCTGGAGCGAAGGAATGGGTGATGTTTCGGGTCGAGACCCTTCTTTAGACTCGACCCGAAACGTCATCCATTCCTTCTCTCCAGAGATGTTGCCTGTCCCGCTGAGTTACTCCAGCTTTTTGTGTCTATCTTCGGTTTAAACCAGCATCTGCAGTTCCTTCTCACACATCCCATTTACTAGCTCCACGCATTAAGTCTGTAGTCCTCTAGACAAGAGATTTGAACATTCACATTGGCCGAACCGTTTAAGAATACATCCAACTTATCTGCCAATGCATATGTAAAAATTCCATGTCATTGTTTTTCGCCACAGTTTTTTAATCCAATTTCTGATTGTGTTATCTTTCATAAACCTTATCTTTAATTGCACACCACTTAACCTACTTACAAACCAACTTGTATCATTCACATTGAGGACTGTCCTTAATAAGAGAGATTATATTCGAGATAAAGGAATCACGAGGACTTTACTATTGACTCTCCTCATGTTGAATGATGGAATCTGTGTCCATGTGGCATGGGTTCCTATGGTATAAATATCGTGGCTCAGAAGCCAGACCTCAGATTCCGCAAAGAGTCCAGCTGATTCAACATGAAGTCGCTGATCTTAGCTCTCGTTTGCCTGCAGCTCTCTGATGCTCTGATGTACAGGTAGGACAATCTTAACCCTTGAATGGGAGATGGAACAGAATCCAGGTTTATCAGGATGATGCCTGGATTAGGGCAGCATTGCATTAGTGCTAGAGCTACTGCCTTGCAGCACCAGAGACCCGGGTTTGACCCTGACCACGGGTGCTTGTCTCCCCGCTTTTCTCCCCGTGACCTGCGTGGGTTTTCTCCGAGATCTCCGGTTTCCTCCGGCGTAGACTGGATAGACTCGGCTTGTACTCGCTAGAATTTAGAAGATTGAGGGGGAATCTTACAGAAACTTACAAAATTCTTAAGGGGTTGGACAGGCCAGATGCAGGAAGATTGTTCCCGATGTTGGGGAAGTCCAGAACAAGGGGTCACAGTTTAAGGATAAGGGGGAAGTCATTTAGGACTGAGATGAGAAAAACATTTTTCACACAGAAAGTGGTGAATCTGTGAAATTCTCTTCCACAGAAGGTGGTTGAGGCCAGTTCATTGGCTATATTTAAGAGGGAGTTAGATGTGGCCCTTGTGGCTAAAGGGATCAGGGGGTATGGAGAGAAGGCAGGTACAGGATACTGAGTCTGATGATCAGCCAAGATCATATTGAATGGAGGTGCAGGCTCGAAGAGCCGAATGGCCTACTCCTGCAGCTATTTTCTATGTTTCTATGTACAGGTTTTCAGGTTAATTGGCTTGGGATAAAATTAAAATAAATTGTCCCTAGTGTGTGTAGGGTAGTGTTAATGTGCAAGGATCGCTGGTCAGTGTGGGCTCGATGGGACGAAGGGACTGTTTCCGCACCTTATTAACAAGGATGACAAGATATTAATTCATTAGGATATGCTCTGCATGGATCGCATGTGACCTCATGACAAGCGAGCCATTCGCAGAGTACAGATACATGATAATGGGAATAACGTTTAGATAAGGACTGAGACCAGGAAAAACCTTTTCACCCAGTGAGTTGTGAATCTGTGGAATTCTCCGCCACAGAAGGCAGTGGAGGCCACTTCACTGGGTGTTTTCAAGAGAGAGTTAGATTTAGCTCTTGGGGCTAACGGAATCAAGGGATATGGGGAAAAAGCAGGAACGGGGTACTGATTGTGGATGATCGGCCATGATCACATTGAATGGCGGTGCTGGCTCAATGGGCTGAATGGCCTACTCCTGCACCTATGTTTCTATGTTTTCTATGAGGGAAGAGTCAAGAGTATTTTATTGTCATGTGTCCCAGATAGGACAATGAAATTCTTACTTGCTGCAGCACAACACAATATGTAATCGTAATAAATAATATAACAAAAACTCAGAAAAAAAAGAACAAATAATAACAGTGCAATAATAATGGTCTATTGTAGTTCATAGCTTATGAGGTTGTAGCGTTTAATAACCTGATGGCTGTGGGGAAGAAGCTGGCCCTGAACCTGGCTGTTACAGATTTCAGGCTCCTGTACCTTCTTCCCGATGACAACGGAGAGATGAGTGTGTGGCCAGGATGGTGTGGGTCGTTTATGATGCTGGCTGCCTTTTTGAGGCAGCGACTGCGATAGATCCCTTCGTCGGTGGGGAGGTCAGAGCTGGTGATGGACTGGCCAGTGGTCACAACTTTCTGCAGTAAACACGATGAAGTCTGGGTGTGGGAATAACATTTCCGACTTTCTTCCCGCATTCACAGGGTTCCCTTGACTAAGGGGAAATCTGCCCGGGATACTCTTCGGGAGCAGGGATTACTGGACGACTTCCTGAGGGAACATTATTCCGATCCCTGCGCAAAGTTTGATGGTCTCACCGGTGTGGCATCCCTGTCATCTACAGAACCAATGATCAACTTCCTGGACGTAAGTTATTCCCGACTGTTATAAGTGGAAGTGTGATGGAAAAGGCACACAATACTTACAGCCCAGTGGTATGAATATTGATTTCTCTAACTTCAAGTAATCCCTGCACTCCCCCTCTCTCCATTCCTCCCCCACCCAAGTCACACCAGCTTCTCGTTCTCACCCAGCAAACAGCTAACAATCCTTTATCACCATTAGTTTTTTGCATATCTTTCATTCATTTGTTCTATATCTCTCCACATCACCGTCTATAATCCCTCGTTTCCCTTTCCCCTGACTCCCAGTCTGAAGAAGGGTCTCAGCCCGAAACGTCACCCAATCCTCTCCAGAGATGCTGCCTGACCCGCTGAGTTACTCCAGCATTTTTGTGCCTATCCGGTGTAAACCAGCATCTGCAGTTCCTTCCTACACTACCTGTTTTCCTCTCTGCAGAGAGCTGCGGAAGCAGCCCGGACCATCACGCACAAACCGACCTCCCTTCCATTGACTCCATCTGCATCTCACGCTGCCTCGGCAAGGCCAGCAGCATCATCAAGGACCAGTCTCACTCCCTCTTCTCCCCTCTCCCATCAGGCAAGAGGTACAGAAGTGTGAAAACACACACCTCCAGATTCAGGGACAGTTTGATTCTTCCCAGATGATTTCAGGCAACTGAACCGTCCTCTCACCAACTAGAGACTGGTCCTGACCTCCCATCTACCTCACTGGAGACCTTTGGACTATCTTTAATTGGACCTGACTTTATCTTGCACTGAATGTTATACCCTTTATCCGGTATCTGTCCAATAGACAATAGGCAATAGATAATAGGTGCAGGAGTAGGCCATTCGGCCCTTCGAGCCAGCACCGCCATTTAATGTGATCATGGCTGATCATCCCCAATCAGTACCCCATTCCTGCCTTCTCCCCATATCCCCTGACTCCTATCTTTAAGAGCCCTATCAAGCTCTCTCTTGAAAGCATCCAGAGAACCGGCCTCCACCGCCCTTTGAGGCAGAGAATTCCACACTCACAACTCTCTGTGAGAAAAAGTGTTTCCTCGTCTCCGTTCTAAATGGCTTACTCCTTATTCTTAAACTGTGTGGCCCCTGGTTCTGGACTCCCCCAACATCGGGAACATGTTTCCTGCCTCTAGCGTGTCCAAACCCTTAACAATCATTGACCACTGTGTAAACATGTTTAGTCATGGAGTCCTACAGCATGGAAACAGGCCATTCGGCCCAACTTGCCCACGCCGACCAACAATAGTCTTTTCACTGAAGATAGACACAAAAAGCTCAGCGGGACAGGCAGCGTTTTGTTTCTATCTTCGGTTTAAACCAACATCTGCAGTCCCTTCTTTCACAGAAGTCTTTTCACTGACTGGAAAGCACAAATATCTAATCACTGTACCTCGGTACATGTGACAATAATAAATTAAACATGTCTCCTGTTAGCACCCTTTAGTTTCCTGTTCCTCTCGATCCTTTATCCACCCATCTGCTGATCCCCCCCCTCACCTGTATCCACCTATCGCTCGTCAGGCTTTGTCCTTCCCCCACCTCTCTTTTCCAGCTTCCTCCTCCCCACTCCAATCAGTCTGAAGAAGGGTCCCGACCTGAAACGTCACCTATCCCCGTTCTCCAGAGATGCTGCCTGACCCGCTGAGTAATGCCCCTGTCCCACTTAGGAAACCTGAACAGAAACCTCTGGAGACTTTGTGCCCCACCCAAGGTTTCCTTGCGGTTCCCGGAGGTTCCCGGAGGTTTTTGTCAGTCTCCCTACCTGCTTCCACTACCTGCAACCTCCGGCAACCACCTGCAACCTCCGGGAACCGCACGGAAACCTTGGGTGGGGCGCAAAGTCTCCAGAGGTTTCAGTTCAGCATTCCTAAGTGGGACAGGGGCATTACTCCAGCATTTTGAATTCTACACAAGATTCCAGCATCTGCTTTTGAGTCTAAAGTCGCACTTTATAAAGACATAAAGTGTGTAAAAACTTCGGATGCTGTCTGTGTGGAGTTTGCACGTTTTCACAGTTTCCTCCCGTTGCTCCGGTTTCCTCCCACATCCCAAAGATGTGCGGGTTTGTAGATGAATCGGCCCTCTGTGAAATTGCCCCTAGTGCGTAGGGAGTGGACGAGAAAATGGGATGGTGTGGGATCGCTGGTCAGCGCGGACTCATTGGGCTGATGCACAGACTCTGAAAGGCCCGTGCTGACTTTCCATGTTGTAAATCTGAACTAAATATTATTTGTGTTTTTTACCGACAGCTGTCTTATTATGGAACAATCAGCATTGGTAATCCTCCACAAAGCTTCACCGTCATCTTTGACACTGGCTCATCCAACCTCTGGGTCCCCTCTGTCTATTGCAGCGATGCTCCCTGCAGTAAGTCAACGTTCCCTGCCCATGGATGTATTTGAAGTTTTACTCGTATCCTGCGATTCCTTACGGTGGCGCAGCGGTAGAGTTGCTGCCTTACAGCGCTTGCAGCGCCAGGGACCCGGGTTCGATCCCGACTACGGGTGCTGTCTGTACGGAGTTTGTACGTTCTCCCCGTGACCTGCGTGGGTTTTCTCCAAGATCTTTGGTTTCCCTCCACACCCCAAAGATGTACAGGTTTTTTAGATTAATTGGCTTGGAATAAATGTAAATTGTCCCTAGTGTGTGTTGGATAGCGTTGGTGTGTGGGGATCGCTGGTCGGCGCGGACTCGGTGGGCCGAAGGGCCTGTTTCTGCGCTGTATCTCAAAACTAAATAGACAATAGGTGCAGGAGTAGGCCATTCGACCCTTCGAGCCAGCACTGCCATTCAAAGTGGTCATGGCTGATCATCCCCAATCAGTACCTCGCTCCTACCTTCTCTCCATATCCCCTGACTCCGCTATCTTTAAGAGCCCCATCTAGCTCTCTCTTGAAGGTATCCAGAGAACCGGCCTCCACCTCCCTCTGAGGCAGAGAATTTCACAGACTCACAACTCTCAGACTCACAACTCACAACTAAACTAATTCCTTCTGTAATTCCTTACACTAGCTCCGCCAAGGGCTGCTGGATCTCCTGGCTGCTAAACATTCTAATTCCCCTTCCCATTCCCACATCGACCTTTCAATCCTGGGCCACCTCCACTGTCAGAGTGAAGTCACACACAAACTTGAGGAACAGCACCTCATATTCCACTTGGGCAACTCACAACTCAACCAAGATAGACACAAAATGCTGGAGTAACTTAGCGGGTCAGGCAGCATCTCTGGAGAAAAAGGATAGGTGATGTTTTGGGTCAGGACCCTTCTTCAGACTGTCCTGAGCCGAAACGTCACCTATCCATGTTCTCCAGAGATGCTGCCTGACCCGCTGAGTTACTCCAGCACTTTGTGTCTGCCGACTAAGAAATCCCATCGACACTAGTCCCACCTGCCCACATTTGGCCCTTTACCCTCTAAGCCTTGTACCTGCCTAAATGTCTTTTAAATATTGTTATCATGCCGGCCTCAGCGACCTCCTCTGGCAGCTCGTTCCAGCAACGATGGTGTGGTGTCAAAAATCATCTTTAATTAGAAGTGAGGTTTCAGGAAACCATTGGCAATAGACTTTGATTGAGTGCGGGTCTGTATTTTTTGTTTAGTTTAGAGATACAGCACGGAAACAGGCCCTTCGGCCTACTGTTCCCACGCCGACCAGTGATCCCCGCACATTAATATTGCCCTACACACACTGGGGCCAATTTTACATTTACACCAAGCCAATAAACCTGTAAACCTGCACGTCTTTGGAGTGTGGGAGAAAGCCGAAGATCTTGGAGAAAACCCACAGGTCGGTAGAGGCAAGTCAGGATCGAACCCGGGTCTCTGGCGCTGTGAGGCAGCAACTCTACCTTGCCGCCCATGGTGTTATGTTCTGCTGAAACCTTTTTTCAATTTAACGGAAGGAACTGATGTCTCTTTTCAGTGAGCCACACGAGATTCTACCCGTCCTCCTCCTCGACCTACCGTTCAAATAACGAGCGCGTTGCCATCCAATACGGAACTGGGAGCATGACGGGAATATTGGGATACGACACACTGAGAGTAAGTAGACTTCACTCCTCACCACGTCACTCCTCACCAGTCAAGTGTGTTTTCAGATCACCTCTCACGCCCTCTCACCCATTTTTTTAATTTTTTTTTTTTTTTTTTTAAATTTTATTTGTTACAAAAAATTTATTCAATTATTAAAAATAATATTGACACTACAATAAAACAAGCCAGATCCCACCACCATAATACAATACAAACATGTATCCATAATAAACTACTATACAACTATGTTACAATCCTTATTGAGGATACATTCAACACCCTGCGGAGCCCAGCGGTCCCGGAACTCCCTCAGGGTGCCCGTAGACAGGGCGTATTCCCTTTCTAACCCCACCCGGGCACGGACGTAACCCCGGAAAAGGGGCAGGCTGCTGGCTCGGGTAGAGCCCTCCACCTTCTGGCGCCGTGACTCGCGGATGGCCAGCTTGGCCAGGCCCAGGAGCAACCCAACCAGGACATCTTCAGCCCTACCCTCTCCCCTACGCACAGGGTGTCCAAAGATGAGGATGGTGGATGAAAAATGCAGCCAGAAGGCAAGGACCCCCTCTCACCCTGGCCACAAACTCTTTGAATCACTTCCCTCTGGAAGGCGACTCCGGACTGTCAAAGCCGCCACAGCCGGACATCAAAACAGTTTTTAATCCACGAGCAGTAGCTCAACTCAACAGCCACAAGTCTGTAGCCTCCTTGTGCTCTGGCATTTTATTTCATTCTTCATATGTGTAAATTATGATGTTTTATTTTATTTTATTTTATTTTAAAAATATTTTTATTAGAAGCATATACGTCATAACCAAAACGCAATTTGTTTATCAATTACATATTAACACAGCGTCTGTTTATATATTTTTAATAGATTTTTTTGAAAGATAGAGCTAGAGAAAGAAGGGAGGGAGAAAATATTAAAAAATAAAATAGATTACTAATATCACAATTTTGGAGATAGGTCCATAGATTATAAAGTATAATTATTCATCCAATCTTGATGTTTTATATTTAATTGTCTAATGTATATCGTGCAGTTACTTGCGAGCAAAGCACCGAGGCAAATTCCTTGTATGTGAACATATTTGGTTAATGAAATGAATTCAATTCAATTCAATTCAATTGTCACATGTACTGGCAGTGGTTTACCTTATGCCCCTGTCCCACTTAGGAAACCTGAACGGAAACCTCTGCAGACTTTGTGCCCCACCAATAAGTCTCCAGAGGTTTCCATTCAGGTTTCCTAAGTGGGACAGGGGCATTATAGATAGACACAAAACGCTGACGTAACTCCAGCGGGCCAGGGGACGTCTCTGGGGAGAAGGAACGGGTGATGTTCCGGTTTTAGACCCTTCGGTCAAACCAACGCCTCGAGCCGAAACCCCGCCCGCTCCTTCTCCCCAGAGACGCCGCCTGTCCCGCTGAGCGTCGCCAGCACTTTGTGCCCATCCTGGCGAGTGAGAGGTGGACAGATGGACACAAAACGCTGGAGTAACTCAGCGGGTCAGACAGCATCTCGGGCGAGAAGGAATGTGTGATGTTTCGGGTCGAGACCCTTCTCCAGACGTGTCCCACTGAGTTACTCCGGCGCTTTGTGTCTGTCTTGGGTGTAAACCAGCACCTGCAGTTCCTTCCTACAAGGTGGATACAGGATAACTCCAATTACATTCTCTTGATCTTGTTCCTTCTAGGTTTCTGACATCACCATCCGCGGCCAGGAACTGGGTTTAAGTTTGACTGAACCTGGCGGATTCTTCAACCAAGTCCAAATTTGACGGTATCTTGGGCATGGGCTACCAGTCTCTCTCTGCAGAGGGCGCCACCACTGTGCTACACAACATGATCTCTCAGCAAGTTATCTCCGAGCCCCTCTTCTCCGTCTACTTGACCAGGTCAGCGTCTCCCACCTAAACCTTGTCGCGCCTTCGATGACTGAACAGAGCGCCCTTAATGCCGTGGATAGACAGGGGTTGCGGGGAGAAGGCAGGAGAATGGGGCCGGGAGGGAGAGGTAGATCGGCCATGATTGAATGGTGGAGTAGACTTGATGGGCCGAATGGCCTAATTCTGCTCCTATCACCTATGACCTTATAGAAACATAGAAACATAGAAAATAGGTGCAGGAGTAGGCCATTCGGCCCTTCGAGCCTGCACCGCCATTCAATATGATCATGGCTGATCATCCAGTTTAGAAGGATGAGAGGGCATCTCATTGAAACATATAAGATTGTTAAGGGTTTGGACATGCTGGAGGCAGGAAACATGTTCCCCATGTTGGGGGAGTCCAGAACCAGGGGCCACACAGTTTAAGAATAAGGGGTAAGCCATTTAGAACGGAGACGAGGAAACACTTTTTCTCACAGAGAGTTGTGAGTCTGTGGAATTCTCTGCTTCAGAGGGCAGTGGAGGCCGGTTCTCTGGATACTTTCAAGAGAGAGCTAGATAGGGCTCTTAAAGATATGGGGAGAAGGCAGGAACGGGATACTGATTGGGGATGATCAGCCATGATCACATTGAATGGCGGTGCTGGCTCGAAGGGCCGAATGGCCTACTCCTGCACCTATTGTCTATTGTCTAATAAAGTATTCATTCATTCATTGATTCTTTGAGTGTTTTCGATGATTCTGGGCTATAATGATTCTAACCATTGTTTTGCAGAGTGGATGGTGAGTCAGGAAGTGAAATCATTTTTGGCGGTGTCGACCCCAGCCACTACCAAGGCTCAATCAACTGGGTACCTGTCACACATCAAGCTTACTGGCAGATCGAGATCCAAAGGTACGTGCTTGCAAATCTCTGACCAATACAATGTTGAGAGTAGCTCGCTCGCTACCAATCGGCCTTCAAAGATTAACTACATCAACCGGTGGTGCAGCGGTAGAGTTGCTGCCTCACAGCACCAGAGACCCTGGTTCGATCCTGACCACGGGTGCAGTGAAGACTTGCGAGGATGTTGCCAGAACCCGAGGGCCAGAGCTATAGAGGGAGGCTGGGCAGGCTAGGACTTTATGACTTGGAGAGCAGAAGGACAGGGGTGGCACAGTGACCCAGCGATCGAGTTGCTGCCTCACAGGGCCAGAGACCCTGGTTCGATCCTGACCACGGGTGCTGTCGGTACAGAGTTTGTACGTTCTCCCCGTGACCACGTGGGTTTCCTCCGGGTGCTCCGGTTTCCTCCCACACTCCAAAGACGTGCAGGTTTGTAGGTTAATTGCCCCCCCAGTGTGTAGGATAGAACTAGTGTACGGCTGATCAATGGACAGCATGGATTCAGTGGGCCGAAGGGCCTGTTTCCATGCTGCATTTCTAAACTAAATCAAACATTCTAAAACGGCATTAAAAAGACCCCTGGACAGGTACATGGATAGGAAGAATTTGGAGCAGGGGTGGGGAGCCTGCGGCCTTAAGGCTGCATGTGGACTCTTGGCCATTAAGTGCGGCCTTTTGAATGAATCCAAATTTTGTAGAACAAATCCTTTTATTTTTATTAATATGTTTTAGTTTGTCTTTTATTATTTTTATTTTAATCTTAAAATGAACGTATTTAAAATACCAAAGAGTAAAAAAAGATTCAACAAAATAATCCTCCCCAACTGACGGCCACAATTAAAACATTAGTAAGTCACGAGGCTGTTTTAACAAAACAACGTACATTTTGAAGTATATCTAATTGAAGTTTCTTGGATGCGGCCTCATTAGATTACAGCTAACTTAATGCGGTCTTCCGACATGAAAATGTTCCCCGCCCCTCATTTAGAGGGATATGGGCTAAATAAGGGCAAGTGGGACTAGCGTAGATTTGGGATCTTGGTCGGCAGGGACCAGTTGGGTCGAGGATCCTGTATCTCATGACTCCATGTTTAAGAAGAAACTGCAGATGCTGGAAATCGAAGGTAGACTAAAGTGCTGGAGAAACTCAGCGGGTGCAGCAGCATCGATGGAGCGAAGGAAATAGGCAACGTTTCGGCCTGAAACCCTTCTGGAAATAGGCAACGTTTCGGGCCGAAACCCGAAGGGTTTCGTCCCGAAACGTTACCTATTTCCTTCGCTCCATAGATGCTGCTGCACCCGCTGAGTTTCTCCAGCACTTTTGTCTACCTCACGACTCCATTATCTGGAAGGGTTTGACAGTTGTTGACCAAGTCAATGTGTGTTTCTTCCCTCAGAGTGACTGTCAACGGGCAGGTGGTGGCTTGCAGTGAGGGTTGCCCCGCCATTATAGATACCGGCACCTCCCTACTTGTTGGACCCACCAACGCCATCACCAACATCCAACAGGCAGTCGGAGCCACACCTGGTTCCTATGGCCAGGTACCATTCACCTGTACTCACCTGTACTCACCTGTACTCACCTGCACCGTTTAATGTGTTATACAATCACCACCATGTTCTCTCCATTCAACTCAATTAGTTTAGATGTTTAGTGTAGCGTGCTTTGGTTTACTTCCGATTAGTTTAGTAGAGTTCTGTTTACATTAGTTTAGTTTAGTATGGTTTGGATTAGTTTAGCATAGTTTAAGAAAGAACTGCAGATGCTGGAAGAATCGAAGGTAGACAAAAATGCAGGAGAAACTCAGCGGGTGAGGCAGCATCTATGGAGCGAAGGAATAGGCGACGTTTCGTGTCGAGACCTAGAAGCATCTATGGAGCGAAGGAATAGGTGACATTTCGTGTCGAGACCCGGAAGGGTCTCGACCCGAAACATCACCTATTCCTTCGCTCCATAGCTGCTGCCTCAGGTCACCTATTCCTTCATTCCATAGATACTGCCTCACCCTCTGAGTTTCTCCAGCATTTCTGTCTACCTTAGTATAGTTCAGATTAGTTTAGCATAGTTTAGTATAATTTAATTTACATAAGCATAGTATATATTAGTTTATTTTAGCATCGTTTAAATTTGTTTAAATTAGTTTAAAATAGCTTATTTTTGTTTAGTTTAGATTAGTTTAATATAGATTAGTTTAGATTAGTAATAGTTTAGTATTGTTCAGTTTAGCTTAGCTCAGATTAATTTTCTATAGTTTAGATGAGTTTAGTTTCAATGTTTAGATTAGATTAGTATAGATTAGTTTAAATTAGATTTGTTTGGTTTAGTATAGCATAGTTTGAGTTTAGACTAGTTTAGGCGAGTTGAGTTGAGTTGAGTTTAGATTAGATTAGTTTAGTTTATATAGTTTACTTGAGTTTAGATCAGTTTAGTTTCTTAAGAGTTTGGTTTTCTAGTTTTTAGTTGACTTTCCTCAGACATGACCAAGTGCGATCGTTTCGCTGAACACCTTCGCTCAGTCCGCCTTGGCCGACGTGATCTCCCAGTGGCCAAACACTTTAACTCCCCCTCCCATTCCCACACTGACATTTCTGTCCTGGGCCTCCTCCACTGTCAGAGTGAGGCCCAACGTAATCTGGAGGAGCAGCACCTCATACTTCCATTGGGCAGCTTGCAGCCCAGCGGTATGAACATTGACTTCTCTAACTTCATGTCTGCCTTGCTTTCCCTCTCTCTCTCCGTCCCTCCCCCACCCTAGTCATCGTACTAGTTTCATTGTCGTCATGTTGAGTTTCACTGTCTTTACAACTCGTTATCACCTTCCCCACAGCCAACAATGGACCATTGTGGGCTCCACGTTTTCCTTGATCATCGTTGCTGGCTTTGATTTGTCCTTTTCACACCTTTGATTCATTTTTCCTTTGTACCCTTTTCATACCTCTCATCTCCCTCTCCCCTGACTCTCAGTCTAAAGAAGGGTCTCGACCCGAAACGTCACCTCTTCTTTCCCTCTCGAGATGCTGCCTGAGCCGCTGAGTTACCCCAGCTTTTTGTGTCTGTGATCTGAATAATGTTGCCCTTGTCTTTCAGTACAACATAAACTGCAATGATCTCAGCAGCATGCCTGATGTGGTCTTCACCATCAATGGAAACGATTTTACTCTTCCTGCTACTGCCTACGCACTCAAGGTACGTCATTGGATTCTGCATGGTATTCGTTGCTTTTTCTCGGATTACTTAAATGTGTTCATAAATATGTTTACGGGTTCATAAATTCTAGGCGCAGAACAGGCCCATCAAGTCCACTCTGCCATCCAATCATGGCTGATCTATCTCTCCCTCTCAACCCCTTTCCCCCCATAACCCCTGACACCCGCACTAATCAACAATCTGTCAGCCTCCGCCTTAAAAATGTTCACTGACTTGGCCTCCACAGCCGTCTGTGGCAATGAATTCACCACCGTCTGGCTAAAAACATTCCTCCTCGTCTCCTTTCTCCATCTCCTGCTGTACCGGGCACTCTAGGCGTAGACCGTGGACTGTTGCTAATTGCTTTCCATCTCATGGGGCAAGGGGGACCCAGCGTGGGGGGGGGGGCAGCCGAGAGGGCGGGGAGGGGGGGGGGGACAGCCGAGAGGGCGGGGAGGGGGGGTGCGGAGGATGAAAGGACCTGGCATGGGATACTTTGAAACTTTGTCAGCGCCCTTTATGTAGCGACTCTTTGCATACCTTGAGGAAGCAAAACGAAATACATCACTGTGACTTGGCACATGTGATAATAAAATATTCACTCATTCACTCACTCACTCACTCACTTACTCACTCACTCACTCACTCACTCACTCACTCACTCACTCACTCACTCACTCACTCACTCATCCATTCACTCATTGAGTGATTCATTCATTTATTTATTCTCCTCCAGTCCACCTACAACTACCAGGTTAGCTGCATGAGCGGATTTGGTGACACCGGCTCCAACCTCTGGATTCTGGGCGACGTCTTCATCGGCGAGTACTACTCCATCTTCGACCGTGGAAACAACCGCGTGGGTCTGGCCAAGGCCGTTTAACTCTTCCGTCCACCACCCACCCCCATTGAAGATCCAGCCCCATTCAAGTTGACTGAAGCCATCTCGCGATCCCCAGAGTCGCAACTCTCACCACGCCACCCAGTAGCAAAGATCAAGATGTCACTCTCGGATGTCCTATACTGAAGATACTCTACTGACAGCTTCGAGTTCAGCGGCGATTTTCTCCAAGGTTGGGAAAATTGAAGGGAAAAAGGAAGATAAAAGTGGAAGAAATGATGCCGTCTGGATGGGATCTTAACACAGCCATGAATGAATGTTGGGCTGGGCTGCAGATGGATAGTTAATATTATATAATTATTTCTGCTCTCTGCATTTCTTTCTCATATCTTCCTTGGTTCAGCTGTGACTTTCCATAATTCAATCCAAAGCCATGCGCATTCAGCTCAGTTTGGATGTAAAGGTGATCTAGAAATTACACAGCGTATTATCCTCTCCCGTGAAACGTCTGTTATTAAATAATGCCTGCAAATGTTCAATAAAATGGAATAATGAAACGCATATTATCAGACTTTCGGTTCCTTTCTTCATGTCAGTTTGTACGTGTGAGGTGGGGCTGAACTCACTCAAGCATTGCACTAAAGTTAGACACAGAGTGCTGGAGTAACTCAGCGGGTCAGGCAGCATCTGTGGAGAACATGGATAGGTGACGTTTCACAGAGTGCTGGAGTAACTCAGCGGGTCAGGCAGCATCTGTGGAGAACATGGATAGGTGACGTTTCACAGAGTGCTGGAGTAACTCAGCGGGTCAGGCAGCATCTCTGGAGAACATGGATAGACACAAAGTGCTGGAGGAACTCAGTGGGTCAATAAACAATAGACAATAGACAATAGGTGCAGGAGCAGGCCATTCGGCCCTTCGAGCCAGCACTGCCATTCAATGTGATCGTGGCTGATCATCCCGAATCAGCACCCCGTTCCTGCCTTCTCCCCATATCCCCTGACTCTGCTATTTTTAAGAGCCCTATCTAGCTCTCTCTTGAAAGCATCCAGAGAACCTGCCTCCACCGCCCTCTGAGGCAGAGTATTCCACAGACTCACCACTCTCTGTGAGAAAAAGTGTTTCCTCGTCTCCGTTCTAAATGGCTTACTCCTTATTCTTAAACTGTGGCCCCTGGTTCTTGACTCCCCCAACATCGGGAACATGTTTCCTGCCTCTAGTGTGTCCAAACCCTTAACAATCTTATATGTTTCAATGAGATCTCCTCTCATCCTTCTAAACTCCAGAGTATACAAGCCCAGCTGCTCCATTCTCTGGGCATATGACAGTCCCGCCATCCCGGGAATTAAACTTGTAAACCTACGCTGTACTCCCTCAATAGCAAGAATGTCCTTTCTCAAATTAGGGGACAAAACTGCACACAATACTCCAGGTGTGGTCTCACTAGGGCTCTGCACAACTGCAGAAGGACCTCTTTGCTCCTATATTCGATTCCTCTTGTTAAAAAAGGCCAACATGCCATTCGCTTTCTTCACTGCCTGCTGTACCTGCATGCTGACTTTCATAGACAGATGTACAGGGACCCCCAGATCCCGTTGTATTTCCCCTTTTCCCAACTTGACGCCATTTAGATAGTACTCTGCTTTCCTGTTTTTGCTACCAAAGTGGATAACCTAACATTTATCCGCATTAAACTTCATCTGCCATCCTCCTCACAGTTCACACTGCCACCCAGCTTTGTGTCATCTGCAAATTTGCTAATGTTACTTTGAATCCCTTCATCCAAATCATTGATGTATATTGTAAATAGCTGCGGTCCCAGCACCGAGCCTTGCGGTACCACACTAGTCACTGCCTGCCATTCTGGAAGGGACCCGTTAATCCCTACTCTTTATTTCCTGTCTGCCAACCACTTCTCTATCCATGTCAGCACTCAACCCCCAATACCATATGCCCTAATTTTGCCCACTAATCTCCTATGTGGGACATTATCAAATGCTTTCTGAAAGTCCAGGTACACTACATCCACTGGCTCTCCCTTGTCCATTTTCCTAGTTACATCTTCAAAATATTCCAGAAGATTAGTCAAGCATGATTTCCCCTTCATAAATCCATGCTGACTCGGACCGATCCTGTTACTGCTATCCAAATGTTCAGCTATCTCATCTTTTATAATTGACTCCAGCACCTTCCCCACCACCGATGTCAGGCTAACTGGTCTATAATTCCCTGTTTTCTCTCTCCCGCCTTTCTTAAAAAGTGGGGTAACATTAGCTACCCTCCAATCCACAGGAACTGATCCTGAGTCTATAGAACATTGGACAATTATCACCAATGCATCCACGATTTCCAGAGCCACTTCCTTAAGTACCCTTGGATGCAGACCATCAGGCCCTGGGGATTTATCAGCATTCGGTCCCATCAGTCTATCCAACACCATTTCCTGCCTAATGTGGATTTCCTTCAGTTCCTCCGTCACCCCAGATCCTCTGGCCACTACTATATCAGGAAGATTGTTTGTGTCCTCGTTAGTGAAAACGGATCCAAAGTATCTGTTCAACTCATCTGCCATTTCCTTGTTCCCCGTCAGGCAGCATATAGATTAGATTAGATTATACCTTTAATAATCCTTTACAGGAAATTACAGTGCCACGACAGCTTCAAGACAGACATAACACCACACATTTCCTCAAATGGCTTCCATACTTAACAAGTTAAAATACAAGTTAAAATACAAGTTAAAAAACAATTAATTTTAAAAAAAGTGCAGTTATTTATGCGCATTATATAACCTTATAGCAGCTGGTAAACAGGACTTCCTATGTCTCTCAGTTTTGCACATTGGTGCAATCAGCCTCTGACTGAAGATGCTGCTCTTGATCACCTTCAGGGCATGGAGTGGGTGAGTGGGGTTGGTCATTATTGAACCCAGTTTGTTCAGAGTTCTGGCCTCTGCCATCTGGAGAACATGGATAGACACAAAATGCTGGAGTAACACAGCGGGTCAGGCAGCATCTGTGAAGAACATGGATAGGCGATGTTTCAGTTCGGGACCCTTCCTTGGTTGGAGAGAAACCGAGTTAACATTTCAGGTTAAGACACGGTAGCACAGCGGTAGAGCTACTGCCTTCCAACGCTTACAGCGGCAGTGACCCGGGTTCGATCCCTACTACAGGTGCTGTCTGTACGGAGTTTGTGCGTTCTCCCCGTGACATGCGTGATTTTTCTCCAAGATCTCCGGTTTCCTCCCACACTGCAAAGACGTACAGGTTTGTAGGTTAATTGGCTTTGGTATATATATGTTAAATTGTCCCTTGTGTAAGATAGCGTTAATGTGCGGGGATCGCTGGTTTGGCGCAGACTCAGTGGGCCGAAGGGCCTGTTGCCACGCTGTATCTCTGAACTGAACTGAACTGAACAAAATGCTGGAGTATCTCAGCGGGTCAGGCAGCTTCTGTGGAGAACATGGACAGGTGACGGGACCATTCTTCAGACTGATTCAGATAATTGCACTAGATTGTTTAGTATTGTGCAGGTGAGTTTTGTGGAGGAAGGAATTGCGGATGCTGGTTTACACCAAAGATAGACACCAAATTCTGGAGTAACTCAGTGGGACAGGCAGTTTTTCGGGAGAGAAGGAATGGGTGACGTTTCGGGTCGAGACCCTTCTTCAGAACACTAGATTGTCTGGTTTAGCTCAATGAAGCTGTTACAATAAAACAGCTTGCAATTTGAATAGGGATATTGATTGTGGAAAGAAGGAACTGCAGATGCAGGTTTACCAAGAAAAAAATGACAAAATGCTGGAGTAACTCATCGGGTCAGGCAGCATCCCTGGAAAACAGGAAAGTTGTTGTTCAGCTGGAAAGAGTGCAGTGAAGACTTGCGAGGATGTTGCCAGAACCCGAGGGCCAGAGCTATAGAGGGAGGCTGGGCAGGCTAGGACTTTATGACTTGGAGAGCAGAAGGACAGGGGTGGCACAGTGCACAGTGATCGAGTCGCTGCCTCACAGGGCCAGAGACCCTGGTTCAATCCTGACCACGGGTGCTGTCGGTACGGAGTTTGTACACTCTCCCTGTGACCGCGTGGGTTTTCTCCGGGTGCTCCGGTTTCCTGCCATACTACAAAGTAAGTAAGTAAGTCAGTAAGTTTATTGGCCAAGTATTCACATACAAGGAATTTGCCTTGGTGCTCCGCCCACAAGTAACAACATGACATACAGTGACCTTTACGAATGACTCAGAAAACACTAAACATTAATAATAATAAAACATTAATAATAAAACACCATTGATCAAGCATGTGAACCAACAAAATACCAGATCAAAGGGAGGCTACAGATTTTTGGCTGTTGAGTAGAGCAACTACTCGTGGATAAAAACTGTTTTTTATGTCTGGCTGTGGCAGCTTTGACAGTCCGGAGTTGCCTTCCAGAGGGAAGTGATTCAAAGAGTTTGTGGCCAGGGTGAGAGGGGTCAGAGATGATCTTGCCCGCTCGCTTCCTGGCCCTTGCAGTGTACAGTTCATCAATGGAGGGAAGGTTGCAGCCAATAATCTTCCCTGCTGATCGGACGATTCGCTGCAGCCTCCAGGTGTCGTGCTTGGTGGCCGAGCCAAACCAGACCATGATGGAGAAGGTGAGAACAGACTCTACGATGGCCGTGCAGAATTGGACCATCATTGCCTGTGGCAGATTGTGCTTCCTCAGCGGCCGCAGGAAGTACATCCTCTGTATCAATACAATACAAAGAGGTATCAATTTGCAGATTTATTGGCTTCTGTAAATTGTCAATTGTTCTAGTATGTGTGGGGCGATGCAAGTGTACGGGGTAATCGCTGACCAGTGCGGACTCAGTGGGCCGAAGGGCCTGTTTCCATGCTATCTCTCTCTCAAGTCTAAAGGATGGTCTTATGGAGGCTTATAAGATCACGAGGGGAATAGATCGGGGGAAAGGACAGTCTTTCACCCAGTGTTTAAGAAGGAACTGCAGATGCTGGAAAATCGAAGGTACACAAAAATGCTGGAGAAACTCAGCGGGTGCAGCAGCATCTATGGAGTGAAGGAAATAGGCAACGTGAAGAAGGGTTTCGTCCCGAAACGTTGCCTATTTCCTTCGCTCCATAGATGCTGCTGCACCCGCTGAGTTTCTCCAGTCTTTTACCCAGAGTTGGGGAATCAGAAACTGGAGGTCATTGGGTCAGAGGGGAAAGATTTAATAGGGACCTCAGGGGAAACTTGTTCCACACAAAGGGAGGTGGGTGTGTAGAACGAGCTACCAGAGGAGGTAGTTGAGGCACAACATTTAGAGGGATATGGGTCAAACACAGGCAGGTGGGACTGGTGTAGGTGGGACAAGTTGAGCCGAAGGACCATTTTCCACACCGTATCACTCTATGATTCTATGATTCTATGACATTGGTCTCCTTTCATTGAACATAAATACAAAAACGGACGCTAGGGTCGGGTGAGCGGGCGCAGGGAAGGGTAGTGTGATATATCTCCGCTTCTGCTTGCTGCTGCTTGCTGCTGCTGGTGCCAACGATGACAGCCACGGTGTACTGCTCCTTGCTGTTTTGTATGTGTTTGTTCTTTTGTGTCGTCTGTGAAAACCCCACAAAGATTATTATTAGTAATGTTTAGTGTTTTCTGAGCCATTCGTGAGTGTCACTGTTTTTCATGTTGTTACTTGTGGGCGGAGCACCAAGGCAAATTCCTTGTATGTGAATACTTGGCCAATAAACTTACTTACTTACTTGTTTCACTTCTTCGTTAGTTCAGGGGTTTTTCCTTTTTTTCTTTCGTGTCTTTTTCGAAATTCTTTCTTTTCTTTTTCTTTTCTTCTTCCTTTCCCTTTTTTCCTTTTTTCTTTTTTCCGGTTTAGTTATTAGTTTAAAAAATGTTAAAACCGAAGCTGCACGAAAATTGTATAACTGTTATGTCGATTACTTTCTCCTTGTACAACTGCTTCTAATAAAATAAATATTTAAATAAACTATTGATCGCCCATTCACACTAGTTAGTTTTTAGTTTAGTTTAGTTCACAGACACAGCGTGGAAACAGGCCCTTCGGCCCACCGAGTCCCTGCCGACCATCGATCGCCCGTTTACACTACACTTTAAGACCTTAGACTTTAAAGATACAGTGTGAAAACAGGCCCTTTGGCCCAACAAGTCTGCGCTAACGAACAATCACCCTTTACACGAGCACTATCCTACGTATTAAGGACAATTTACAATTTACAGAAGCCAATTAACCTACAAATCTGTGTGTCTTTGGAGTGTAAGAGGAAACCGGAGCACCCGGAGAAAATCTTCAAGGGGCCGAATGGCCAGCTGCATCTATTGTCTATTGTCTATTGCCTATTGAGCCAGCACTGCCATTCTCTATGATCATGGCTGAACATCCACAATCAGTACCCCGTTCCTGCCTACTCCCCATATCCCTTGACTCCGCTATTTTTAAGAGCTACTAGACCAAGTGCAGACCCGTTGGGTCTGTTTCCCCAACGGCGTTTGAGGGGGGGGGGGGGGGGGTAAGAAGAGGGGAGGGAGGGAGGGGGAGAGGGGTGGGGGAGAGAGGGGAAAGAGTGGGGAGGGAGAGTGGAGGGGAAGGGGGAGAGAAGTGGAAGAGTGGGGAGGGAGGAGGAGAGGGGTAGGGGGAGTGATGGAAGAGGGACAGAGGGATAGGGGTAAGGGGGCGGAGGGGGAGAGGGAAGGGGGTGGGGTAGAGAGGGATTGGAGAGGGAGAGGGGTGAGGGGAGGGAGAGGGGGAGGAGAGAAGGGGGAGAGAAGTGGTAGAGTGGGGAGGGAGGGAGGGGTAGCGGGAGTGGTGGAAGAGGGACGGGGGAGTGGTGGAAGAGGGACAGAGGGGTACGGGTGGGGAAGAGGTGGGACAGGGAGGGGAAGAGAGAGGGGTGAGGGAGGGAGAGGGGTGGGGTAAGGGGAGAGAAGCGGAAGAGTGGGGAGGGAGGGGTAGAGGGACTGGTGGAAGAGGGACAGAGGGGTAGGGGAAGGGGGCGGGGGGAGAGAGGGAAGGGGGGTGGGGGAGAGAGTGATGGTGGGAGAGGGAGAGGGGTGAGGAGAGGGAAACATAGAAACATAGAAATTAAGTGCAGGAGTAGGCTATTTGTCCCTTCGAGCCTGCACCACGAAATGTAATGAGGAACGGATACTTAGAAAGAAAAGTGAAATCTCTACCGAAATGGAAAAGATGTCGGCGATTCTGCGTCTGGTTTCGGAGTTGCAGGGAATCAAAGGAAGAAATGCTGTCGGAAGCCGTACATGTAAATGGGTCCATTCCGATTGGACGTCCGCGAGCATTGGGCATTATGATTGGACATCTGCGAGCATTGGGCATTGTGACATCACACGATGGAAACGAATCAAAAGGCAGAAAGGCAGCCGGACTGCAGGCACACAGTTTTATATATTAACTAGACCAAGTGCAGACCCGTTGGGTCTGTTTCCCCAACGGCGTTTGCGGGGGTGGGGGGGAGGGGGGGTGAGAAGAGGGGAGGGAGGGGAGAGGAGGAGGAGGAAACGGGATAGATTTGGGAGGGAAAGGAGAGCGGGGTAGGGGTGAGAGATGGGGGAGAGAGATGTGGGGGAGGGGGGATGGGGAAGATTGGTGGAGGAGGGAGGGGGAGAGGGGTGGGGGAGAGAGGGGAAAGAGTGGGGAGGGAGAGTGGAGGGGAAGGGGGAGAGAAGTGGAAGAGTGGGGAGGGAGGAGGAGAGGGGTAGGGGGAGTGAAGGAAGAGGGACGGGGGAGTGGTGGAAGAGGGACAGAGGGGTAGGGGAAGGGGTGGGGGGGAGAGAGGGGAAGGGAGGGGAAGAGAGAGGTGTGGGGGAGGGAGAGGGGTGGGGTAAGGGGATAGAAGTGGAAGAGTGGGGAGGGAGGGGTAGGGGGAGTGGTGGAAGAGGGGTAGGGGGGAGGGGCTGGTGGTAGAGAGGGAAGGGGGGTGGGGGAGAGAGCGATGGGTGGGAGAGGGAGAGGGGTGAGGAGAGGGAAACATAGAAACATAGAAATTAAGTGCAGGAGTAGGCCATTCGGCCCTTTGAGCCTGCCCCACCATTCAATATGATCATGGCTGATCATCCAACTCAGTATCTTGTACCTGCCTTCTCTCCATACCCCCTGATCCCTTTAGCCACAAGGGCCACATCTAACTCCCTCTTAAATATAGCCAATGAAATGGCCTCAACTACCTTCTGTGCCAGTGAATTCCAGAGATTCACCACTCTCTGTGTGAAAAATGTCTATAAACATTGTACTACCGTGTACCGATCTGGCTGTATTTTGGCAACTTCCTCTCGTCTCTTGTGCCGTTCTGCTCATTACTGCTTCTCAACGTTGCTTTGTGTTGTTCCTTGAACATCCAGCAACTCGATTGCTCCCATCTCTTTGCATGATGTAAAAAAAAGAGAAAGATATTTATCACGATGTAGATATTCATAAACTTGTAAAGGTAATTTCATCTATTGTAGACATTTATAAACTTCTTAAGACAATTATATATATAAATGAATTTACCTATAATTTAAAAAAAAAACATTACACAATTATGTACCATTTTGTATGTAATTTGGAAGCTTATTGTTGTGTCTCTTGTTCCATGCAAACTTCCATTAATTTTTGAAGCTCCTCAAGAGGTTCAGTCCTTTCTTGTTCTATCTCTTGTTCACTTCTGCTCCATACTGCTTCTCAACATCTCTTTACAGTGTCCATTCACCATCATGCAACTTGTTTGCTCCTGCTTCTGGGCATGAATTTTAAAAAAGGAGATATTTATTACAATGTAGATATTTATAAAATTCTATCTGTCAATCCATCAACATACAAATAAAAAAGAGATTTTGTATCATATACCAATTTCGGTGTTTTCTATCAATTTCTTGTTGTGTTGTTTGTTCCCTACTGTCCTTCATTTATTTCTCGCAGATCCCAAAGACGTTCAGTCTAAATATCTCGGATCCAGAAATGAGGTGACAGTGACAGCTCTAGACA
The DNA here is from genome assembly GCF_010909765.2 of Amblyraja radiata. Classification (NCBI taxonomy): domain Eukaryota; kingdom Metazoa; phylum Chordata; class Chondrichthyes; order Rajiformes; family Rajidae; genus Amblyraja; species Amblyraja radiata. Next base: position 35,892,899 of record NC_045979.1, read on the forward strand.
AAAAGGCAGCATTTGAATGGTATTAGGGCATTCTGATAAAACTAAAGTAAATTTGTATCAAGGATAAAAAAAAACAATGCACGGGTCCGAAATAATTTCAAATACTGACCTTTCATCCATCTTAAGATCTGAAGTTGATTTTCACTGATGGTTACAGAATTTTCAATTCCACTGCAACTCCTGAGAAAATGCAGTCAATCCTTACAAACAAAATAACTCGACAATAGACCAAAGTGGAAAGTAACACTCATGTCAAACAACAGAAAAGGTAACGATAATTTCTTACAAGGCAGAAATTAACCACATAACCTTGATACGCAATGCCATTACCAACACCAAATCCTCAAACATCAATATCTCGGCAATCATCATTTACTCAATAATTGACTCAACAATTGAACTGTACCTGATACATATACCCTAGATGTGCAAGCCTGTAGTTTTATATCTTGCAGCAAATAATCCATCTGCAAGCTTTATCGCGAAGCATGATAACAGCTCCAGCAACTTTCTATCCAAAAATCAAATACAACTGGTAAGATTTTACGTCACTTAATGTGTCCTTGAAGCTTTTTCTGAGGCAGCATTTTAAACTTTTGTGTGCAGAAATGTGATTCCTGTGTTAAACATCCCTTGTTGAACTGAGGAGCAATAATCAAAAGTGTCGAAACTCTGGACATTCAGTTCCTTCCTGCATCGCTTGTTGCCTTCAGTTTTGCGTTCTTTCATTGACTTTAGGAAAATTTGAGCACTTAATGCAGCAGTCATTTCTCAACAAAGCATTTGTTTAATTACAACATTCCTGGTTGATGTCCCATCCTTCAGGAACACTTTTACTTGTTCCTTCACCTTTCCTCTGCTAAGAGCTACATATAGTTGGCCATGTTGAAATACTGGTTTCTCAAGGTATATCAAGACCTTCTCCATGGTTTGTCCTTGTCCCTTATGAATTGTCATCGCAAAACTCGGCAGAATAGGGAATTGGCTCCGCCTAATGGGAATGTTTTCATCTTCTGACAAATTGATCTTCATCCTAGGAATTAGAACAATCTCTTCTTTGTAGGCCCCCATGTTGATTCTAGCAACTATGAGATTATTGTGTAGCTGTTCTACAATCAACCTCGCTCCATTGCATAGCTTTGGGGGTTGCAAGTTTCTGATTAAAACAATTGGAGATCCTTTCTTCAACTCCAATTTGTGTGGTGGTAATCCACAAATCTCGACTGAATCGAGGAATTCCGTTGGGAAGTGAGTTGAATTTGTTCCGTCAGTGACAGAATTGGAAGAATAGTACTCCCTCATGGTTCCAGGGAAGCGTCTGACACACGCAGAATTGATTCTTCTCATCGTATCATTGTGAGGAACCAAGATACAATTGTTAGAGAATAATGTTGCAGGGTGGTCAAATGCTGGATAGATATAATCAATGCAGTCATCCAGTGTTCTTGCTGAGAGAACCATGTCTTCTGGAATGTTAATTTCATTGTCTTCATTCTTTGCAATCTTGTCCTCTCCTACATCCAACACAAATTTAGAATACTCACCCTTTCCTTCGCTCAATCGCATATTTCTCTTCAATTCAAACTTTGTGAAAGTCCGCCACAAGTACGATGTCTTGATGCAGGCGTTTTGAACATCAATATCACTTCCCATCTTCACTACAGGAAGGAGTTGTCTAAAATCACCACAACAAATGGGAGGAATTCCGCCAAAATGATCCTTTTTGCGGCATACATCTTGAAGAGTTCTGTCCACCGCTTCAAAACACTCCCTCCTAATCATTGGACACTCATCCCAAACAATGAGCTTCACTCTCCTGAAGAAATCTCCCGTTTTAGAGTTGCTGTTGATGTTGCACGTTGAATCCTCCGTCACATGGATAGGTATCTTGAATCGTGAATGTGCAGTTCTTCCACCAGGCATTAATGTGGCTGCGATACCAGACGATGCTACATGAATGGCAATTTGACCTTGAGCTCTAACCGTGGAGAGGATCAAATTTATGATAAATGTTTTTCCTGTTCCTCCTGGTGAGTCAATGAAAATCATTGAAGATAGATCCCTTTGCAAGCATTCGCACACATGGTCATAAACTTCTCTCTGCTCAGCATTCAGCAGAGGCTCATTCTCATCAACAAATCGCTGTTGTTCTGATCTATTGTAATTCAATTCATTAAGTAAATCAACATTTTCACCATCAATGTCCATCCTTTCATTTCTTGGTCGGGGCAAGGAAAACATTTCCAGTGTGGTGTTGCAACTCTCAAGCTTGTCCTGAATATAAAACAGAGCCTGATCATGATGTCTGTCATCAATTGTGATATTCTGATCACTTTTTCTTCTTTGCTCGCTTTCAAGGTAATCCTCAGACATGCAATTCTTGAAGCGATCCCATAATTGTAGAGGATCGTTGATGTCAGTATTTGTCAGCAGAACAACAAACAAATCCCTGATTGCCCTGGGGAGTCTTGTCATTTCAGCATCTTCCATTGTTTGTTGCCAATGGTCGTCAGCTTCCAACAAACCTCTTTCTCTGCAGACGTCTTTGAAGGAAGGAAGAATTACTCCATTATGTGTCTTCAAGGACTCGAAAGACACTGGTCCTTTCACGTGATGCAGAAGCAGTCTCATGTAGAAGAGGTCACCTTGTTTTGGAGAAATGACATGTATTCGTCCAAGAACGTTGACTTCAAAAATACCTGGGAAGTTATCCACACTCTTTCCAACCTTCCTTCTTTGCCATCTCTTGCTGCTCCATGTATAAAATCGAGGTACATCAACGTACAATAGTGTTCTTGCAAACGGATCTTCAGAACTCGATCGAACAAATTCAGTCAAAGTGGTTCTCGCAATTCCATCATTCATCCCTTGCTGAGCAGCATCAAAAAATACTTGTTGTTGGTCTGGTAGATGTCCATCAAGTCGAATGGCAGGGGGTTGTCTCTCATGAGTAAGAACTGCAACGACTGATGCCCCTGCCTCTGAAGGACCAATGTATCTTCCATTCATGTACTGTTTAATCTCGTCATTTACGTTAATTCCAAAAGCTGCCTGATCACATCCATTCAAGGTGTACTTGATGACGTATTTGATTGACTGTACAGAGCAGCATATTTCGACGTTGAGGTGACATTTGAAAGCCTTCAATAGTTCTGCATTATAGGGCACAACCCAATTAGAAGTAATAGTCTGTAACGAACGTCCTTCTTGATGTCCCTGAAATCCTAGCATTGCGGGAGATCTTCTCCTGTACAGAGGATACGAATCATCTCCATGCATTGTGCTTTCGACAAATGGCAGAAAGGCAGCCGGACTTCAGGCACACAGTTTTATATATTAATAGATAGATAGATAGATAGATAGATAGATAGATAGATAGATAGATAGATAGATAGATAGATAGATAGATAGATAGATAGATAGATAGATAGATAGATAGAATAGAAGATAGATCGATAGAATAGATAGATAGAAGATAGATAGGTAGATAGGTAGATAGATAGATAGATAGATAGATAGATAGATAGATAGATAGATAGATAGATAGATAGATAGATAGATAGATAGATAGATAGATAGATAGATAGATAGATAGAGAGATAGATAGATAGATAGATATCTAACTCTTTCATGAAAGCATCCAGAGAATTGGCCTCCACCGCCTTTTGAGGCAGAGAATTCGACAGATTGACAACTCTCTGGGTGAAAATGTTTTTCCTCATCTCCGTTCTAAATGGCCTACCCCTTATTCTGGTAGAGCACCAGAGACCTGGATCCTCAGAGTACAGATACAGGATAACGGGAATAATGTTTGGTGCATGATAAAGTCCAGTAATGTCCAATTAAATATAGTCCGAGGGTCTCCAATGATGTAGATGTGTATAATGTGTATATGATGCGTACAAAATCATGAGAGGAATAGACCAAGTAGATGAAATGTGTAGGAGGGAACTGCAGATGCTGCTTTAAACCGAAGATAGACACAAAATGCTGGAGTAACTCAGCGGGACAGGTAGCATCTCTGGAGAGAAGGAATGGGTGACGTTTCGGGTCGAGACCCTTCCTCTCAGAGTCTCTTGCCCAGAGTAGGTGAATCGAGGACCAGAGGACATAGGTTGAAGGTGAAGGGGAAAAGATTTAATAGGAATCTGAGGGGTAACTTTTTCACACCAAGTGTAGTGGGTGTATGGAATGAGCTGCCAGAGGAGGTGGTTGAGGCTGGGACTATCCCAAGGTTTAGGAAACAGTTGGACAGGTGCACGGATCGGACAGGTTTGGAGTGATATGGACCAAACGTGGGTAGGTGGGGCAAGTATAGCTGGGATAGGTTGGGCAAGTTGGGCCGAAGGGCCTGTTTCCTCTACAAAACGGTAGATCAGGACTGCTCTCTAGTTGGTGATAGGATGGTTCAATTGCCTGTAAGTAAGTAACCATATCAGTGTGCATGTGATCCATATCCCTCCATTCACTGCATATCCATGTGCCAATTTGTTTTTCCACGGTGTCTCCACAGAATTCCACTGAGGAGGCACAAGTCGATCCGGCAAAGGATGAGGGAGAAAGGGATGCTGCCAGAATTCTGGGAGCACAACAAGTTGGATCTGATCCAACGCGGCCACATGCAACAATGTTCCACACTGCAGGCATCGACTGAACCTCTTCTCAACTACATGGATGTAAGTTACATAAAGCAGCCTGGGTCTTCAGAACAATGTACAAACATAGACAATAGGTGTAGGAGTAGGTCATACGGTCCTTCGAACCAGCACCGCCATTCAATGTGATCATGGCTGATCATCCCCAATCAGTACCCCGTTCCTGCCTTCTCCCCATATCCCCTGACTCCGCTATCTTCAAGAGCCCTATCTAGCTCTCTCTTGAAAGCATCCAGAGAACCGCCCTGAGGCAGAGAATTCCACAGACTCACAACTCTCTGTGTGAAAAAGTGCTTCCTCATCTCCGTTCTAAATGGCTTACCCCTTATTCTTAAACTGTGGCCCCTGGTTCTGGACTCCCCCAACATCGGGAACATGTTTCCTGCCTCCAGCGTGTCCAAACCCTTAATAATCTTTCAATAAGATACCCTCTCATCCTTCTCAACTCCAGAGTGTACAAGCCCAGCCGCTGCATTCTCCCAGCATATGACAGTCCTGCCATCTGTCCAAGCCCCCTTCACAGTCGCTGCCTGACCCGCTGAGTTCCTCCAGCACGTTGTTTTTGTGTAAGAAATGCTGGAGGTATCTAGGAAAGTGATTGATCGAAGGTCATTATAGCTGCCAATAATTTTGTTTCCATTGACATCTGAGATCAGGTGGTGGGGAATAACACGGTACAATAGATGTCAAGGTTATACAAAGTTGTACACCTTATCGAATAAATGTGCACTTGGCCTGAATTTCCTTTGTTGACCAACTAAGTAGTTGCAAATGCACTTACGAATTTGGTCGCAATCCAGTTTGGTTCAGTATTCTCAGAGCGTTTCAATATTTTTGAACATGTTAGAAAAATAGATCTAAACGTTTCTTCCTGTGTTTAGTTTCGAGAAGCAGAGCGTAAAAAACAGGCCCTTCGGCCCACCGAGTCCGTGCTGACCAGCGATCCCCGCACACTAACACTACCCTACACACACTAGGGATCACTTAGAATAGAATAGAATAGAATAGTTTCTTTATTGTCATTGTAACATGAACCATGTACAACGAAATTGTAAAATTTCAGCCAGTCAGTGCACCATTCAAACATTTCTAAAAGCTAACGATACATACAAGGTAAAATATTTTTAAAAAGATAAACAACTAAAATAAATATCATGAAAATACAATTACACCAAGCCAAATAACCTACAAACATGAACTTTTTGGAGTGTGGGGGAAAACCTGGAGATCTTGGAGAAAAAGTGTTTCCTCGTCTCCGTTCTAAATGGCTTACTCCTTATTCTTAAACTGTGGCCCCTGGTTCTGGACTCCCCCAACATCGGGAACATGTTTCCTGCCTCCAGCGTGTCCAAGCCCTTAACAATCTTATATGTTTCAATGAGATGCCCTCTTATCCTTCTAAACTCCACAGTGTACAAGCCCAGCTGCTCAATTCTCTCAGCATATGACAGCCCCGCCATCCCGGGAATTAACCTTGTAAACCTACGCTGCACTCCCCCAATTGGTACAGTGATATTTGGGGTCACCATACAGCCATAAGAATAAAAAAAGAACACAGAACACGATGAACATCCCCACACAGCGGAATCAAAGTTTCCCACTGTGGGGGAAGGCACCAAAGTTCAGTCATCCTCCTCTTTGATATTCTTTGATGTTAACCTGTGGTCGGGTGAATATCAACGAACCTGAGGTCGTAGGTTTAAGGACAGAGGTTGAAGATTTAATAAGAACCTGAGGGGCAACTTTTTCACATAGAGGATGGTGGGAATATGGAACGAACTGCTAGAGGAGGTAGGTAGGTCCAATAACAATATTTAAATGACATTTGGACAGGTACGTACATGGATAGGACAGGTTGAGAGGGTTATGGGCCTAATGCTGGCAGGTGGGACTGGTGTAGATGGGGCATGTTAGTTGGCGTGGGCAAGTTGGGCCGAAGGGCCTGATTCCTTTCAGTATGACTCCATGTAGTAAACCCTTGGCAATCCAGGAGAGGCATAGAGTCATACATCAGAGAAGCAGGCCTTCCGGCCCACAATGTCCATACTGCCCATTGCACCTATCCACACTCATCCCATTTACCAAAGGTAGACTCAAAAAGCAGGAGCAACTCAGCGGGACAGGCAGCATCTCTGGAGCGAAGGAATGGGTGATGTTTCGGGTCGAGACCCTTCTTTAGACTCGACCCGAAACGTCATCCATTCCTTCTCTCCAGAGATGTTGCCTGTCCCGCTGAGTTACTCCAGCGTTTTGTGTCTGTCTTCGGTTTAAACCAGCATCTGCAGTTCCTTCTCACACATCCCATTTACTAGTTCCACGCATTAAGTCTGTAGTCCTCTGGACAAGAGATTTGAACATTCACATTGGCCGAACCGTTTAAGAATACATCCAACTTATCTGCCAATGCATATGTAAAAATTCCATGTCATTGTTTTTCGCCACAGTTTTTTAATCCAATTTCTGATTGTGTTATCTTTCATAAACCTTATCTTTAATTGCACACCACTTAACCTACTTACAAACCAACTTGTATCATTCACATTGAGGACTGTCCTTAATAAGAGAGATTATATTCGAGATAAAGGAATCACGAGGACTTTACTATTGACTCTCCTCATGTTGAATGATGGAATCTGTGTCCATGTGGCATGGGTTCCTATGGTATAAATATCGTGGCTCAGAAGCCAGACCTCAGATTCCGCAAAGAGTCCAGCTGATTCAACATGAAGTCGCTGATCTTAGCTCTCGTTTGCCTGCAGCTCTCTGATGCTCTGATGCACAGGTAGGACAATCTTAACCCTTGAATGGGAGATGGAACAGAATCCAGGTTTATCAGGATGATGCCTGGATTAGGGCAGCATTGCATTAGTGCTAGAGATACTGCCTTGCAGCACCAGAGACCCGGGTTTGATCCTGACCACGGGTGCTTGTCTCCCCGCTTTTCTCCCTGTGACCTGCATGGGTTTTCTCCGAGATCTCCGGTTTCCTCCGGCGTAGACTGGATAGACTCGGCTTGTACTCGCTAGAATTTAGAAGATTGAGGGGGGATCTTACAGAAACTTACAAAATTCTTAAGGGGTTGGACAGGCTAGATGCAGGAAGATTGTTCCTGATGTTGGGGAAGTCCAGATCAAGGGGTCACAGTTTAAGGATAAGGGGGAAGTCTTTTAGGACCGAGATGAGAAAAAAAATTTTCACACAGAAAGTGGTGAATCTGTGAAATTCTCTTCCACAGAAGGTGGTTGAGGCCAGTTCATTGGCTATATTTAAGAGGGAGTTAGATGTGGCCCTTGTGGCTAAAGGGATCAGGGGGTATGGAGAGAAGGCAGGGATGGGATACTGAGTTGGATGATCAGCCAAGATCATATTGAATGGAGTGTGTGGCCAGGATGGTGTGGGTCGTTGATGATGCTGGCTGCCTTTTTGAGGCAGCGACTGCGATAGATCCCTTCGTCGGTGGGGAGGTCAGAGCCGGTGATGGACTGGCCAGTGGTCACAACTTTCTGCAGTAAACACGATGAAGTCTGGGTGTGTGAATAACATTTCCGACTTTCTTCCCGCATTCACAGGGTTCCCTTGACTAAGGGGAAATCTGCCCGGGATACTCTTCGGGAGCAGGGATTACTGGACGACTTCCTGAGGGAACATTATTCCGATCCCTGCGCAAAGTTTGACGGTCTTACCGGTGTGGCATCCCTGTCATCTACAGAACCAATGATCAACTTCCTGGACGTAAGTTATTCCCGACTGTTATAAGTGGAAGTGTGATGGGAAAGGCACACATTACTTACAGCCCAGTGGGATGAATATTGATTTCTCTAACTTCAAGTAATCCCTGCACTCCCCCTCTCTCCATTCCTCCCCCACCCAAGTCACACCAGCTTCTCGTTCTCACCCAGCAAACAGCTAACAATCCTTTATCACCATTAGTTTTTTGCATATCTTTCATTCATTTGTTCTATATCTCTCCACATCACCGTCTATAATCCCTCGTTTCCCTTTCCCCTGACTCCCAGTCTGAAGAAGGGTCTCAGCCCGAAACGTCACCCATTCCTCTCCAGAGATGCTGCCTGACCCGCTGAGTTACTCCAGCATTTTTGTGCCTATCCGGTGTAAACCAGCATCTGCAGTTCCTTCCTACACTGTACCCTTTTCCTCTCTGCAGAGAGTTGCGGAAGCAGCCAGGACCATCACGCACAAACCGACCTCCCTTCCATTGACTCCATCTGCATCTCACGCTGCCTCGGCAAGGCCAGCAGCATCATCAAGGACCAGTCTCACTCCCTCTTCTCCCCTCTCCCATCCGGCAAAGAGGTACAGAAGTGTGAAAACACACACCTCCAGATTTAGGGACAGTTTGATTCTTCCCAGATGTTTTCAGGCAACTGAACCGTCCTCTCACCAACTAGAGACTGGTCCTGACCTCCATCTACCTCACTGGAGACCTTTGGACTATCTTTAATTGGACCTGACTTTATCTTGCACTGAATGTTATACCCTTTATCCGGTATCTGTCCAATAGACAATAGACAATAGGCAATAGGTGTAGGAGTAGGCCATTCGGCCCTTCGAGCCAGCACCGCCATTCAATGTGATCATGGCTGATCATCCCCAATCAGTACCCCGTTCCTGCCTTCTCCCCATATCCCCTGACTCCGCTATCTTTAAGAGCCCTATCTAGCTCTCTCTTGAAAGCATCCAGAGAACCTGCCTCCACCGCCCTTTGAGGCAGAGAATTCCACACTCACCACCCTCTGTGAGAAAAAGTGTTTCCTCGTCTCCATTCTAAATGGCTTAATCCTTATTCTTAAACTGTGTGGCCCCTGGTTCTGGACTCCCCCAACATCGGGAACATGTTTCCTGCCTCTAGCGTGTCCAAGCCCTTAATAATCATTGACCACTGTGTAAACATGTTTAGTCATAGAGTCCTACAGCATGGAAACAGGCCATTCGGCCCAACTTGCCCACGCCGACCAACAATAGTCTTTTCACTGAAGATAGACACAAAAAGCTCAGCGGGACAGGCAGCGTTTTGTTTCTATCTTCAGTTTAAACCAACATCTGCAGTCCCTTCTTTCACAGAAGTCTTTTCACTGACTGGAAAGCACAAATATCTAATCACTGTACCTCGGTACATGTGACAATAATAAATTAAACATGTCTCCTGTTAGCACCCTTTAGTTTCCTGTTCCTCTCTAGTCTTTATCCACCCATCTGCTGATCCCCCCCTCACCTGTATCCACCTATCGCTCGTCAGGCTTTGACTTGCCCCCACCTCTCTTTTCCAGCTTCCTCCTCCCCACTCCAATCAGTCTGAAGAAGAGTCCCGACCTGAAACGTCACCTATCCCCATTTTCCAGAGATGCTGCCTGACCCGCTGAGTAATGGCCCTGTCCCACTTAGGAAACCTGAACGGAAATCTCTGGAGACTTTGTGCTCCACCCAAGGTTTCCTTGCGGTTCCCGGAGGTTCCCGGAGGTTTTTGTCAGTCTCCCTACCTGCTTCCACTACCTGCAACCTCCGGCAACCACCTGCAACCTCCGGGAACCGCACGGAAACCTTGGGTGGGGCGCAAAGTCTCCAGAGGTTTCCGTACAGGTTTCCTAAGTGGGACAGGGGTATTACTCCAGCATTTTGTATTCTACACAAGATTCCAGCATCTGCTTTTGAGTCTAAAGCCGCACTTTATAAAGACATAAAGTGTGTACAGACTTCGGATGCTGTCTGTGTGGAGTTTGCACGTTTTCACAGTTTCCTCCCGTTGCACCGGTTTCCTCCCACATCCCAAAGATGTGCGGGTTTGTAGATGAATCGGCCCTCTGTGAAATTGCCCCTAGTGCGTAGGGAGTGGACGAGAAAATGGGATGGTGTGGGATCGCTGGTCAGCGCGGACTCATTGGGCTGATGCACAGACTCTGAAAGGCCCGTGCTGACTTTCCATGTTGTAAATCTGAACTAAATATTATTTGTGTTTTTTACCGACAGCTGTCTTATTATGGAACAATCAGCATTGGTAATCCTCCACAAAGCTTCACCGTCATCTTTGACACTGGCTCATCCAACCTCTGGGTCCCCTCTGTCTATTGCAGCGATGCTCCCTGCAGTAAGTCAACGTTCCCTGCCCTTGGATGTATTTGAAGTTTTACTCGTATCCTGCGATTCCTTACGGTGGCGTAGCGGTAGAGTTGCTGCCTTACAGCGCTTGCAGCGCCAGAGACCAGGGTTCGATCCCGACTACGGGTGCTGTCTGTACGGAGTTTGTACGTTCTCCCCGTGACCTGCGTGGGTTTTCTCCAAGATCTTTGGTTTCCCTCCACACCCCAAAGATGTACAGGTTTTTTTAGATTAATTGGCTTGGAATAAATGTAAATTGTCCCTAGTGTATGTTGGATAGCGTTGGTGTGTGGGGATCGCTGGTCGGCACGGACTCGGTGGGCCGAAGGGCCTGTTTCTGCGCTGTATCTCAAAACTAAATAGACAATAGGTGCAGGAGTAGGCCATTCGGCCCTTCGAGCCAGCACTGCCATTCAAAGTGATCATGGCTGATCATCCCCAATCAGTACCCCGTTCCTGCCTTCTCCCCATATCCCCTGACTCCGCTATCTTTAAGAGCCCCATCTAGCTCTCTCCAGAGAACCGGCCTCCACCTCCCTCTGAGGCAGAGAATTTCACAGACTCACAACTCTCAGACTCACAACTCACAACTAAACTAATTCCTCTGTAATTCCTTACACTAGCTCCGCCAAGGGCTGCTGGATCTCCTGGCTGCTAAACATTCTAATTCCCCTTCCCATTCCCACATTGACCTTTCAATCCTGGGCCACCTCCACTGTCAGAGTGAGGCCACACACAAACTTGAGGAACAGCACCTCATATTCCACTTGGGCAACTCACAACTCAACCAAGATAGACACAAAATGCTGGAGTAACTTAGCGGGTCAGGCAGCATCTCTGGAGAAAAAGGATAGGTGATGTTTTGGGTCAAGACCCTTCTTCAGACTGTCCTGAGCCGAAACGTCACCTATCCATGTTCTCCAGAGATGCTGCCTGACCCGCTGAGTTACTCCAGCACTTTGTGTCTGCCGACTAAGAAATCCCATCGACACTAGTCCCACCTGCCCGCGTTTGGCCCTTTACCCTCTAAGCCTTGTACCTGCCTAAATGTCTTTTAAATATTGTTATCATGCCGGCCTCAGCGACCTCCTCTGGCAGCTCGTTCCAGCAACGATGGTGTGGTGTCAAAAATCATCTTTAATTAGAAGTGAGCTTTCAGGAAACCATTGGCAATAGACTTTGATTGAGTGCGGGTCTGTATTTTTTGTTTAGTTTAGAGATACAGCACGGAAACAGGCTCTTCGGCCTACTGTTCCCACGCCGACCAGTGATCCCCGCACATTAATATTGCCCTACACACACTGGGGCCAATTTTACATTTACACCAAGCCAATAAACCTGTAAACCTGCACGTCTTTGGAGTGTGGGGGAAAGCCGAAGATCTTGGATAAAACCCACAGGTCGGTAGAGGCAAGTCAGGATCGAACCCGGGTCTCTGGCGCTGTGAGGCAGCAACTCTACCTTGCCGCCCATGGTGTTATGTTCTGCTGAAACCTTTTTTCAATTTAACGGAAGGAACTGATGTCTCTTTTCAGTGAGCCACACGAGATTCCACCCGTCCTCCTCCTCGACCTACCGTTCAAATAACGAGCGTGTTGCCATCCAATACGGAACTGGGAGCATGACGGGAATATTGGGATACGACACACTGAGAGTAAGTAGACTTCACTCCTCACCACGTCACTCCAAGTTCAGTCAAGTGTGTTTTCAGATCACCTCTCACGCCCTCTCACCCTTTTTTAAATGTTTAAATTTTTTAAATTTTTTGTTATTTGTTACAAAAAATTTATTCAAGTATTAAAAATAATATTTACACTACAATAAAACAAGCCAGATCCCACCACCATAATACAATACAAACATGTATCCATAATAAACTACTATACAACTATGTTACAATCCTTATTAAGGATACATTCAACACCTGCGGAGCCCAGCGGTCCCGGAACTCCCTCAGGGTGCCCGTAGACAGGGCGTATTCTCTTTCTAACCCCACCCGGGCATGGACGTAACCCCGGAAAAGAGGCAGACTGCTGGCTCAGGTAGAGCCCTCCACCTTCCAGCGCCGTGACTCGCGGATGGCCAGCTTAGCCAGGCCCAGGAGCAACCCAACCAGGACATCTTCAGCCCTACCCTCTCCCCTACGCACAGGGTGTCCAAAGATGAGGATGGTGGGTGAAAAATGCAGCCAGAAGGCAAGGACCCCCCCTCACCCTGGCCACAAACTCTTTGAATCACTTTCCTCTGGAAGGCGACTCCGGACTGTCAAAGCCGCCACAGCCGGACATCAAAACAGTTTTTAATCCACGAGCAGCAGCTGAACTCAACAGCCACAAGTCTGTAGCCTCCTTGTGCTCTGGCATTTTATTTCATTCTTCATATGTGTAAATTATGATGTTTTATTTTATTATATTTTATTTCTAAATATTTTATTAGAAGCATATACGTCATAACCAAAACGCAATTTGTTTATCAATTACATATTAACACAGCGTCTGTTTATATATTTTTTATAGATTTTTTTGAAAGATAGAGCTAGAGAAAGAAGGGAGGGAGAAAATATTAAAAAATAAAATAGATTACTAATATCACAATTTTGGAGATAGGTCCATAGATTATAAAGTATAATTATTCATCCAATCTTGATGTTTTATTTTTAATTGTCTAATGTATATCGTGCTGTTACTTGCGAGCAAAGCACCGAGGCAAATTCCTTGTATGTGAACATATTTGGTTAATGAAATTAATTCAATTCAATTCAATTCAATTGTCACATGTACTGGCAGTGGTTTACCTTATGCCCCTGTCCCACTTAGGAAACCTGAACGGAAACCTCTGCAGACTTTGTGCCCCACCAATAAGTCTCCAGAGGTTTCCATTCAGGTTTCCTAAGTGGGACAGGGGCATTATAGATAGACACAAAACGCTGACGTAACTCCAGCGGGCCAGGGGACGTCTCTGGGGAGAAGGAACGGGTGATGTTCCGGTTTTAGACCCTTCGGTCAAACCAACGCCTCGACCCGAAACCCCGCCCGCTCCTTCTCCCCAGAGACGCCGCCTGTCCCGCTGAGCGTCGCCAGCACTTTGTGCCCATCCTGGCGAGTGAGAGGTGGACAGATGGACACAAAACGCTGGAGTAACTCAGCGGGTCAGACAGCATCTCGGGAGAGAAGGAATGTGTGATGTTTCGGGTCGAGACCCTTCTCCAGACGTGTCCCACTGAGTTACTCCGGCGCTTTGTGTCTGTCTTGGGTGTAAACCAGCACCTGCAGTTCCTTCCTACAAGGTGGATACAGGATAACTCCAATTACATTCTCTTGATCTTGTTCCTTCTAGGTTTCTGACATCACCATCCGCGGCCAGGAACTGGGTTTAAGTTTGACTGAACCTGGCGGATTCTTCAACCAAGCCAAATTTGACGGTATCTTGGGCATGGGCTACCAGTCTCTCTCTGCAGAGGGCGCCACCACTGTGCTACACAACATGATCTCTCAGCAAGTTATCTCCGAGCCCCTCTTCTCCGTCTACTTGACCAGGTCAGCGTCTCCCACCTAAACCTTGTCGCGCCTTCGATGACTGAACGGAGCGCCCTTAATGCCGTGGATAGACAGGGGTTGCGGGGAGAAGGCAGGAGAATGGGGCTGGGAGGGAGAGGTAGATCGGCCATGATTGAATGGTGGAGTAGACTTGATGGGCCGAATGGCCTAATTCTGCTCCTATCACCTATGACCTTATAGAAACATAGAAACATAGAAAATAGGTGCAGGAGTAGGCCATTCGGCCCTTCGAGCCTGCACCGCCATTCAATATGATCATGGCTGATCATCCAGTTTAGAAGGATGAGAGGAAATCTCATTAAAACATATAAGATTGTTAAGGTTTTGGACACGCTGGAGGCAGGAAACATGTTCCCCATGTTGGGGGAGTCCAGAACCAGGGGCCACACAGTTTAAGAATAAGGGGTAAGCCATTTTTTCTCACAGTGAGGAAACACTTTTTCTCACAGAGAGTGGTGAGTCTGTGGAATTCTCTGCCTGTGAGGGCGGTGGAGGCCGGTTCTCTGGATAATTTCAAGAGAGAGCTAGATAGGGCTCTTAAAGATAGCGGAGTCAGGGGATATGGGGAGAAGGCAGGAACGGGGTACTGATTGGGGATGATCAGCCATGATCACATTGAATGGCGGTGCTGGCCCGATGGGCCGAATGGCCTACTACTGCACCTATTGTCTATTGTCTAATAAAGTATTCATTCATTCATTCATTGATTCTTTGAGTGTTTTCGATGATTCTGGGCTATAATGATTCTAACCATTGTTTTGCAGAGTGGATGGTGAGTCAGGAAGTGAAATCATTTTTGGCGGTGTCGACCCCAGCCACTACCAAGGCTCAATCAACTGGGTACCTGTCACACATCAAGCTTACTGGCAGATCGAGATCCAAAGGTACGTGCTTGCAAATCTCTGACCAATACAATGTTGAGAGTAGCTCGCTCGCTACCCATCGGCCTTCAAAGATTAACTACATCAACCGGTGGTGCAGCGGTAGAGTTGCTGCCTCACAGCACCAGAGACCCTGGTTCGATCCTGACCACGGGTGCAGTGAAGACTTGCGAGGATGTTGCCAGAACCCGAGGGCCAGAGCTATAGAGGGAGGCTGGGCAGGCTAGGACTTTATGACTTGGAGAGCAGAAGGACAGGGGTGGCACAGTGGCACAGCGATCGAGTTGCTGCCTCACAGGGCCAGAGACCCTGGTTCGATCCTGACCACGGGTGCTGTCGGTACAGAGTTTGTACGTTCTCCCCGTGACCACGTGGGTTTCCTCCGGGTGCTCCGGTTTCCTCCCACACTCCAAAGACGTGCAGGTTTGTAGGTTAATTGCCCCCAGTGTGTAGGATAGAACTAGTGTACGGCTGATCAATGGACAGCATGGATTCAGTGGGCCGAAGGGCCTGTTTCCATGCTGCATTTCTAAACTAAATCAAACATTCTAAAACGGCATTAAAAAGACCCCTGGACAGGTACATGGATAGGAAGAATTTGGAGCAGGGGTGGGGAGCCTGCGGCCTTAAGGCTGCATGTGGACTCTTGGCCATTAAGTGCGGCCTTTTGAATGAATCCAAATTTTGTAGAACAAATCCTTTTATTTTTATTAATATGTTTTAGTTTGTCTTTTATTATTTTTATTTTAATCTTAAAATGAACGTATTTAAAATACCAAAGAGTAAAAAAAGATGCAACAAAATAATCCTCCCCAACTGACGGCCACAACTAAAACATTAGTAAGTCACGAGGGGTGTTTTAACAAATCAATGTACATTTTGAAGTATATCTAATTGAAGTTTCTTGGATGCGGCCTCATTAGATTACAGCTAACTTAATGCGGTCTTCCGACATGAAAATGTTCCCCGCCCCTCATTTAGAGGGATATGGGCTAAATAAGGGCAAGTGGGACTAGCGTAGATTTGGCATCTTGGTCGGCAGGGACCAGTTGGGTCGAGGATCCTGTACCTCATGACTCCATGTTTAAGAAGAAACTGCAGATGCTGGGAAATCGAAGGTAGACTAAAGTGCTGGAGAAACTCAGCGGGTGCAGCAGCATCGATGGAGCGAAGGAAATAGGCAACGTTTCGGCCTGAAACCCTTCTGGAAATAGGCAACGTTTCGGGCCGAAACCCGAAAGGGTTTCGTCCCGAAACGTTACCTATTTCCTTCGCTCCATAGATGCTGCTGCACCCGCTGAGTTTCTCCAGCACTTTTGTCTACCTCACGACTCCATAATCTGGAAGGGTTTGACAGTTGTTGACCAAGTCAATGTGTGTTTCTTCCCTCAGAGTGACTGTCAACGGGCAGGTGGTGGCTTGCAGTGAGGGTTGCCCCGCCATTATAGATACCGGCACCTCCCTACTTGTTGGACCCACCAACGCCATCACCAACATCCAACAGGCAGTCGGAGCCACACCTGGTTCCTATGGCCAGGTACCATTCACCTGTACTCACCTGTACTCACCTGTACTCACCTGCTCCGTTTAATGTGTTATACAATCACCACCATGTTCTCTCCATTCAACTCAATTAGTTTAGATGTTTAGTGTAGCGTGCTTTGGTTTACTTCCGATTAGTTTAGTAGAGTTCTGTTTACATTAGTTTAGTTTAGTATGGTTTGGATTAGTTTAGCATAGTTTAAGAAAGAACTGCAGATGTTGGATGAATCGAAGGTAGACAAAAATGCAGGAGAAACTCAGCGGGTGAGGCAGCATCTATGGAGCGAAGGAATAGGCTCAGGTCACCTATTCCTTCATTCCATAGATGCTGCCTCACCCTCTGAGTTTCTCCAGCATTTCTGTCTACCTTAGTATAGTTCAGATTAGTTTAGCATAGTTAGTATAATTGTTCATTGACTTCTCTAACTTCATGTCTGCCTTGCTTTCCCTCTCTCCTCCATCCCTCCCCCACCCTAGTCATCGTACTAGTTTCATTGTCGTCATGTTGAATTTCACTGTCTTTACAACTCGTTATCACCTTCCCACAGCCACAATGGACCATTGTGGGCTCCACGTTTCCTCTGATCATCGTTGCTGGCTTTGATTTGTCCTTTTCACACCTTTGATTCATTTTTCCTTTGTACCCTTTTCATACCTCTCATTCCCTCTCCCCGACTCTCAGTCTAAAGAAGGGGTCTCGACCCGAAACGTCACCTCTTCTTTCCCTCTCGAGATGCTGCCTGACCCGCTGAGTTACCCCAGCTTTTTGTGTCTGTGATCTGAATAATGTTGCCCTTGTCCTTTCAGTACCCATAAACTGCAAATGATCTCAGCAGCATGCCTGATGTGGTCTTCACCATCAATGGATACGATTTTACTCTTCCTGCTTACTGCCTACGCACTCAAGGTACGTCATTGGACTCTGTATGGTATTTGTTGCTTTTTCTCAGATTACTTAAAATGTGTTCATAAATATGTTTACTGGTTCATAAATTCTAGGCGCAGAACAGGCCCATCAAGTCCACCCTGCCATCCAATCATGGCTGATCTATCTCTCCCTCTCAACCCCTTTCTCCCCATAACCCTGACACCCGCACTAATCAACAATCTGTCAGCCTCCGCCTTAAAAATGTTCACTGACTTGGCCTCCACATCCGTCTGTGGCAATGAATTCACCACCCTCTGGCTAAAAACATTCCTCCTCGTCTCCTTTCTCCATCTCCTGCTGTACCGGGCACTCTAGGCGTTAGACCGTGGACTGTTGCTAATTGCTTCCATCTCACGGGGCAAGGGGGAACCCAGCGTGGGGGGGGGGGACAGCCGAGGAGGGCGGGGAGGGGGGGTGCGGAGGAGGATGAAAGGACCTGGCATGGGATACTTTTAACTTTGTCAGCGCCCTTTATGTAGCGACTCTTTGCATACCTTGAGGAAGCAAAACGAAGTATATCACTGTGACTTGGCACATGTGATAAAAAAATATTCACTCATTCACTCATTCACTCACTCACTCACTCACTCATACGTCACTCACTCACTCCTCACTACTACTCATCACTCACCACTCACTCACTCACTCACATCACTCACCACTCACTCCTCACTCACTCATCTCATCATCATCATTGAGTGATTCATTCATTTATTTAGTCTCCTCCAGTCCACCTACTACAACCAGGTAGCTGCATGAGCGGATTTGGTGACACCGGCTCCAACCTCTGGATTCTGGGCGACGTCTTCATCGGCGAGTACTACTCCATCTTCGACCGTGGAAACAACCGCGTGGGTCTGGCCAAGGCCGTTTAACTCTTCCCGTCCACCACCCACCCCCATTGAAGATCCAGCCCCATTCAACTTGACTGAAGCCATCTCGCGATCCCCAGAGTCGCAACTCTCACCACGCCACCCAGTAGCAAAGATCAAGATGTCACTCTCGGATGTCCTATACTGAAGATACTCTACTGACAGCTTCGAGTTCAGCGGCGATTTTTCTCCAAGGTGGGAAAATTGAAGGGAAAAAGGAAGATAAAAGTGGAAGAAATGATGCCGTCTGGATGGGATCTTAACACAGCCATGAATGAATGTTGGGCTGGGCTGGAGATGGATAGTTAATATTATATAATTATTTCTGCTCTCTGCATTTCTTTCTCATTTCTTCCTTGGTTCAGCTGTGACTTTCCATAATTCAATCCAAAAGCCATGCGCATTCAGCTCAGTTTGGATGTAAAGTTGATCTAGGAATTACACAGCGTATTATCCTCTCCCGTGAAACGTCTGTTATTAAATAATGCCTGCAAATGTCAATAAAATGGAATAATGAAACGCATATTATCAGACTTTCGGTTGCTTTCTTCATGTCAGTTGTACGTGTGAGGTGGGGCTCAACTCACTCAAGCATTGCACTAAAGTTAGACACAGAGTGCTGGAGTAACTCAGCGGGTCAGGCAGCATCTGTGGAGAACCTGGATAGGTGACGTTTCACAGAGTGCTGGAGTAACTCAGCGGGTCAGGGCAGCATCTGTGGAGAACATGGATAGGACACAAGGGTGCTGGAGGAACTCAGTGGGTCAATACACAATAGACGGTGCAGGAGTAGGCCTTTCGGCCCTTCGAGCCAGCACCACCATTCAATGTGATCATGGCTGATATCCCCAATCAGTACCCCGTTCCTGCCTTCTCCCCATATCCCCTGACTCCGCTATTTTAAGAGCCCTATCTAGCTCTCTCTTGAAAGCACCCAGAGAACCCACCTCCACATGCCCTCAATAGCAAGATGTCGTTCCTCAAATTAGGGGACCAAAACTGCACACAACACTCCAGGTGTGGTCTCACTAGGGCTCTGTACAACTGCAGAAGGACCTCTTTGCTCCTATATTCGATTCCTCTTGTTAAAAAAGGCCACATGCCATTCGCTTTCTTCACTGCCTGCTGTACCTGCATGCTTACTTTCATAGACTGATGTACAAGGACCCCCAGATCCCATTGTACTTCCTCTTTTCCCAACTTGACCCCATTTAGATAGTACTCTGCTTTCCTGTTTTGCTACCAAAGTGGAAAACCTCACATTTATCCGCATTAACTTCATCTGCCATCCTCCTCACAGTTCACACTGCCACCCAGCTTTGTGTCATCTGCAAATTTGCTAATGTTACTTTGAATCCCTTCATCCAAATCATTGATGTATATTGTAAATAGCTGCGGTCCCAGCACCGAGCCTTGGCGGGTTACCCACACTAGTCACTTGCCTGCCATTCTGGAAGGGCCCGTTAATCCCTACTCTTTGTTTCCTGTCTGCAACCACTTCTCTAACCATGTCAGCACTCAACCCCCAATACCATGTGCCCTAATTTTGCCCACTAATCTCCTATGTGGGACATTATCAAATGCTTTCTGAAAGTCCAGGTACACTACATCCACTGGCTCTCCCTTGTCCATTTTCCTAGTTACATCTTCAAAATATTCCCAGAATATTAGTCAAGCATGATTTCCCCTTCGTAATCCATGCTGACTCTGGACCGATCCTGTTACTGCTATCCAAATGTTCAGCTATCTCATCTTTTATAATTGACTCCAGCATCTTCCCCACCACCGATGTCAGGCTAACTGGTCTATAATTCCCTGTTTTCTCTCTCCCGCCTTTCTTAAAAAGTGGGGTAACATTAGCTACCCTCCAATCCACTGGAACGGATCCTGAGTCTATAGAACATTGGACAATTATCACCAATGCACCCACGATTCTCAGAGCCACTTCCCTTAAGTACCCCCTGGGTGCAGACCATCAGGCCCTGGGATTTAGCAGCATTCAGTCCCCATCAGTCTATCCAACACCATTTCCTGACTAATGTGGATTTCCTTCAGTTCCTCCGTCACCCCAGATCCTCTGGCCACTACTATATCAGGAAGATTGTTTGTGTCCTCCTTAGTGAAGACAGATCCAAATATCTGTTCAACTCATCTGCCATTTCCTGTTCCCCCGTCAGGCAGCATATCTGGAGAACATGGATAGACACAAAATGCTGGAGTAACTCAGCGGGTCAGGCAGCATCTGTGAAGAACATGGATAGGCGATGTTTCAGTTCGGGACCCTTCCTTGGTTGGAGAGAAACCGAGTTAACATTTCAGGTTAAGACACGGTAGCACAGCGGTAGAGCTACTGCCTTCCAACGCTTACAGCGGCAGAGACCCGGGTTCGATCCCTACTACGGGTGCTGTCTGTACGGAGTTTTGTGCGTTCTCCCCGTGACCTGCGTGATTTTTCTCCAAGATCCTCCGGTTTCCTCCCACACTGCAAAGACGTACAGGTTTGTAATAATAATAATAATAAATTTTATTTATGGGCGCCTTTCAAGAGTCTCAAGGACACCTTACAAAAATTGAGCATGTAGAGGAAAAACATGTAAGGGGAATGAAATAAATAGTAGAGACATGACTAGTACACAAAGTAAAGACAGAATTCAATACAAAACACAGTATGAGGCAATTAATGCACAGATGAAAAGGGACGGGGACGTGGGGCTAAGGATAGGCAGAGGTGAAGAGATGGGTCTTGAGGCGGGACTGGAAGATGGTGAGGGACACGGAATTGCGGATCAGTTGGGGGAGGGAGTTCCAGAGCCTGGGAGCTGCCCTGGAGAAGGCTCTGTCCCCAAAACTGCGGAGGTTGGACTTGTGGATGGAGAGGAGACCAGCTGATGTGGATCTGAGGGACCGTGAGGGTTGGTAGGGGGAGAGGAGGTCAGTGAGATATGGGGGGGGCCAGATGGTGGAGGGCTTTGTAGGTGAGGACCAGGATTTTGTAGGTGATCCGGTGGGAGATGGGAAGCCAGTGAAGTTGTTTGAGGACTGGAGTGATGTGATGCCAGGATTTGGTGTGGGTGATGAGTCGGGCGGCTGCGTTCTGGACCAGTTGGAGTCGGTTGATGTAGGTGGAGCTGATGCCAAGGAGAAGTGAGTTGCAATAGTCCAGTCGGGAGGAGATGAAGGCATGGATGAGTCTTTCAGCAGCAGGCGGTGTGAGAGAGGGTCTGAGTTTGGCGATGTTGCGGAGATGAAAGAAGGAGGTTTTAATGACATGGCGGATGTGAGGCTCAAGGGAGAGGGTGGAATCAAAGATCACGCCAAGGTTGCGGGCCTGGGGAGATGGGGAGACAGTGGTGCCGTCGATGGTGAGAGTGGGGTTATTGATTTTGCTGAGTGTGGCTTTGGAGCCTATGAGGAGGAATTCTGTCTTATCGCTGTTGAGTTTGAGGAAATTATGTTGCATCCAGGTTTTTATAGCTGACAAACAGGAGTTGATATGGGAGAGGGGGGGGGTTGTGGGGGGATTTGGTGCCAAGGTAAATCTGGGTGTCATCAGCGTAACAGTGGAAGTCCAGATTGAAGTGGCGGAGTATCTGACCAAGGGGGAGGATGTAGATGATGAAGAGGAGGGGGCCGAGTACGGAGCCTTGGGGAACGCCTTGAGTGACTGCGGCTGTAGCAGAGGTGTGGTTGTGGAGAGAGATGAAGTGGGATCTGTTGGAAAGGTAGGAACGGAGCCAGCTGAGTGCAGAGCCTTCAATGCCGAGGTCTTTGAGTCTGGTGAGCAGGATGTTATGGTTCACTGTATCGAAGGCTGCGCTCAGGTCGAGGAGGATGAGGATGTTGAGGGAACCAGTGTCAGCAGAGGTGAGGAGGTCGTTGAGGACTTTGAGGAGAGCAGTTTCTGTGCTATGGAGGGGGCGAAAGCCAGATTGGAGGGGTTCAAGTAGGTTATACGCAAGGAGGTGGGAATGAAGTTGCGACGCAACGATACGCTCCAGGGTTTTTGAAAGAAAGGGGAGGTTTGAGATTGGGCGGTAGTTAATGAGAGAGGAGGGATCAAGACCAGGTTTCTTTAAGATTGGTGTAACGGCAGCAGTTTTGAAAGCGGAGGGGACAATTCCTTGGGACAATGAGGAGTTGAAGAGATTAGTGAGGTAGGGGCAGAGTACGGGGAGGCAGGACTTCAACAGGGGAGTGGGGAGAGGGTCGAGGGAGCAGGTAGTGGGTTTGGAAGAGCTGATGAGTTTGGAGATTTCAATAGGGGTGACCAGGTCAAACTGGGAGAGGAAGCAGTGTGGAGGAGGGGTAAGGAGGTCAGTGGAGATGTTGAAAGGAGGGGCCTTGGTAGGTGGTGGAGTAGATGCTGGGGAGTCGGGTACAGGGGATAAAGATTGATAGATGGTGCTGATTTTATCAGCGAAAAAGTGGAGGAATGAGTTGCAGAGAACCGGAGTAGAGGGTAGGGAGAGTGTTGGCTCGAGGCTTGAGGAGGTTGCCCACTGTGGAGAAGAGGGTTCTGTGGTTTAGGCAGGGATCGGTGAATATGGAGGAGAGGTAGGCAGATTTTGCAGCAATGAGGGCATCTTTGTAGTCAGTGAGGTGGAGTTTGTAAGCTTCAAGGTGGACTGTGAGAGATGATTTCTTTATAAGTCGTTCGAGTTGGCGACCAGTCTGTTTCAGTTTACGAAGTGCAGGTGTGTACCAGGGTGAGGATGTGTTGAAAGTTACGGTTCTTGTTTTGAGGGGGGCCAGAGTGTTGAGGGAGGTAGACAAGGTGGAGTTGAGATGGTTTGTGAGATCATCAGGTGAGATGGTTTTTTGTAGGTTAATTGGCTTTGGTATATATGTTAAATTGTCCCTTGTGTAAGATAGCGTTAATGTGCGGGGATCGCTGGTTTGGCGCAGACTCAGGGGGCCGAAGGGCCTGTTGCCACGCTGTATCTCTGAACTGAACTGAACTGAACAAAATGCTGGAGTATCTCAGCAGGTCAGGCAGCTTCTGTGGAGAACATGGATAGGTGACGGGACCATTCTTCAGACTGATTCAGATAATTGCACTAGATTGTTTAGTATTATGCAGGTCAGTTTTGTGGAGGAAGGAATTGCGGATGCTGGTTTACACCAAAGATAGACACCAAATTCTGGAGTAACTCAGTTGGACAGGCAGCATCTTGGGAGAGAAGGAATGGGTGACGTTTCGGGTTGAGACCCTTCTTCAGAACACTAGATTGTCTGGTTTAGCTCAATGAAGCTGTTACAATAAAACAGCTTGCAATTTGAATAGGGATATTGATTGTGGAAAGAAGGAACTGCAGATGCAGGTTTACCAAGAAAAAATGACAAAATGCTGGAGTAACTCATCGGGTCAGGCTGCATCCCTTGAAAACAGGAAAGTTGTTGTTCAGCTGGAAAGAGTGCAGTGAAGACTTGCGAGGATGTTGCCAGAACCCGAGGGCCAGAGCTATAGAGGGAGGCTGGGCAGGCTAGGACTTTATGACTTGGAGAGCAGAAGGACAGGGGTGGCACAGTGGCACAGCGATCGAGTTGCTGCCTCACAGGGCCAGAGACCCTGGTTCAATCCTGACCACGGGTGCTGTCGGTACGGAGTTTGTACGTTCTCCCCGTGACCGCGTGGGTTTTCTCCGGGTGCTCCGGTTCCTGCCATACTACAAAGTAAGTAAGTAGTGGTGAGGTCACTATGTTAAAGGAACATCTACAAGTAGTAAGTTTATTGGCCAAGTATTCACATACAAGGAATTTGCCTTGGTGCTCCGCCCACAAGTAACAACATGACATACAGTGACAGTTACGAATGACTCAGAAAACACTAAACATTAATAGTAATAAAACATTAATGATAAAACACCATTGATCAAGCATGTGAACCAACAAAATACCAGATCAAAGGGAGGCTACAGATTTTTGGCTGTTGAGTAGAGCAACTACTCGTGGATAAAAACTGTTTTTTACGTCTGGCTGTGGCAACTTTGACAGTCCGGAGTCGCCTTCCAGAGGGAAGTGATTCAAAGAGTTTGTGACCAGGGTGAGAGGGGTCAGAGATGATCTTGCCCGCTCGCTTCCTGGCCCTTGCAGTGTACAGTTCATCAATGGAGGGAAGGTTGCAGCCAATAACCTTCCTCATTTGCCTTGCACCTTGGCACAGGGCTGGTCTTTCATATTGTGTTCTGGTCTTTAATAATCTGGTGCTACAAGTTCTCTGGTACTGCAGGTCCGTGCCCGAGCCCAGTGCGATGAAGCACGTTGCGATGAAGCGGTTAATCTTTGCACTCGTTTGGCTCGACCTTTCAGAGGGTCTTAAAAGGTAATTAAACAAAACCTCTTTTGGTTTGACTTTGGGCACAGAGGTACGCGGGGTATTAATAATAATAATAATACATTTTATTTGTATAGCGCTTTTCAAGGACTCAAAGTCGCTTTACATGGTGAGTCAAGAACAAAACAAAGAGCAGTAAGACATAGATGCAAAGGGGAGGGGGACATGGGACTAAGGGTATGCAGAGGTGAAGAGATGGGTCTTGAGGCGGGACTGGAAGATGGTGAGGGACTCAGAAGTTCGGAT
The DNA here is from genome assembly GCF_010909765.2 of Amblyraja radiata. NCBI lineage: Eukaryota > Metazoa > Chordata > Chondrichthyes > Rajiformes > Rajidae > Amblyraja > Amblyraja radiata. Next base: position 35,918,028 of record NC_045979.1, read on the forward strand.
CAATTGTGGGAGGGAGTTCCAGAGCCTGGAGCTGCCCTGGAGAAGGCTCTGTCTCCAAAAGTGCAGAGGTTGGATTTCAGAATGGAGAGGATATTAGAGCTAGGCAGGCAATGAATATTAGAGCTAGGCAGGCAAACGCCTCCGTTGCCATGCTGTGAGAACGGAGAGGATGAGAAGGAATTCCTTCCCAGAGGCCATTAGGACTGTAAACTCCAGGGACTAACTTTACTGAACCACTCCACTGTTGTGTGGTGTCTGTTTAAAATTGCTGTTACTTTTCATTTTTCTTCACTCCCTCCCACAATATGTAATATGTGAATATGTGATTCTGTTCCATTCTGTTTTGTAGTTTGTTTGTTTGTTTTTTGCACAATTCGCGAGCATTGCCACTTTTCATTTCACTGCACATCTCGTATGTGTATGTGACGAATAAACTTGACTTGACTTGAGAGTCAGGTGGACACAGAATCTTTGGCCCACCAAGTCCGCGCCAACTATTCTTTTTTACTACTGGGCAACTAATATTAAAAATATAACTTTCTGGTTGGACGATACATGTCAACATGTAAATTGGTTAAAAATGGAGAGGGAAGAATGTTTGCCTTTTAGTATAGGCTCGATCCTCCTATCTCTAATACATTTGAATAAGTCAACGTGTAGCAAAAGGATTTGAGTATAGGAGCAGGGAGGTTCTACTGCAGTTGTACAGGGTCTTGGTGAGACCACACCTGGAGTATTGTGTACAGTTTTGGTCTCCAAATCTGAAGTAAGACATTCTTGCCTTAGAGGGAGTACAGAGAAGGTTCACCAGACTGATTCCTGGGATGTCAGGATTTTCATATGAAGAAAGACTGGATAGACTCGGCTTGTACTCGCTAGAATTTAGAAGATTGAGGGGGGTTCTTATAGAAACTTACAACATTCTTAGGGGGTTGGACAGGCTAGATGCGGGAAGATTGTTCCCGATGTTGAGGAAGTCCAGGACAAGGGGTCACAGTTTAAGGATAAAGGGGAAATCCTTTAGGACCGAGATGAGAAAAACATTTTTCACGGAGAGAGTTGTGAGTCTCTGCCACAGAAGGTAGTTGAGACCAGTTCATTGGCTATATTTAAGAGTGAGTTAGATGTGGCCCTTGTGGCAAAAGGGATCAGGGGGTATGGAGAGAAGGCAGGTACAGGATACTGAGTTGGATGATCACCCATGATCATATTGAATGGCGGTGCAGGCTCGAAGGGCCGAATGGCCTACTCTTGCACCTATTTTCTATGTGTCTATGTTTCTAATAATGTGGTACCACAGTACCTAATACTTATTGACATATTACATTTCATATACAACTTCTTATTTTTAATTTAATAATAAAACAGGAGTAAGGAAGAAAAGAGTAGAAAAAGAGAGATTTTCATAGAGACTGGTGCGTGAGATAGTAAGATAGCCCGAAAGAAGAGCGGAGTACACGGAAAGGTACAGAAGAATGGAGAAGAGAGAGAGATAGAAAAGAAGAAATAGAAAGAGAAAGAGAGAGAAACGGAGTGGGGAAAAAAAGGAGATTGAAAGAGATATACCTGTTTAATGTTCTTGGCCACGAGTCACCTGATTCCTGAAGGTATTTTATTGTCACGTATCCCAATTAAGGTACAGTGATATGTTAATTACCATACAGCCATACAATAAAAGCAACAAGACACACATCTACATAAAAATTAACATAAACTTCCACCACACCGGTCGAAGCCTCCGCATCGGGGCGATCGTAACTCCTGTGTCGGGGTGATCGAAACTCCTGTACGGAGCGGTCAAAGCTCGTGCGGCTTGGACTTCCCAAAGTCAGTCACTGACCAGAGACCACGGGCTGAGCGATGGGAAGTCCGCATGCACCCACGGTGGAGCTCGCGGAAGTCACGCTCCAGCAAAGGCCGCCAACTCCTCGATATTAGGCCGCAGTGTTTTTACTTGTGGGCGGAGGGAGCACCAAGGCAAATTCCTTGTATGTGAATACTTGGCCAATGAACTTACTTACTTACTTACTTACCCTTCCAAATTTCGCGTCTCCCTCTCCCCTGACCCTCAGTCTGAAGAAGGGTCTCGGCCCGAAACGCCACCCATTTACTTCTCTCCAGAGGTGCCATGCCGCCTGTCCCGATGGTGCAGGAAAATTGTTCCCAATGTTGGGCGAGTCCAGAACCAGGGGCCACACAGTCTTAGAATAAAAGGGAAGCCATTTAAGACTGAGGTGAGAGAAAAAACTTTTTCACCCAGAGAGTTGTGAATCTGTGGAATTCCCTGCCACAGAGGGCAGTGGAGGCCAAATCACTGGATGGATTTAAGAGAGAGTTAGATAGAGCTCTAGGGGCTAGTGGAATCAAGGGATATGGGGAGAAGGCAGGCACGGGTTATTGATAGGGGACGATCAGCCATGATCACAATGAATGGCGGTGCTGGCTCGAAGGGCCGAATGGCCTCCTCCTGCACATATTTTCTACCAGTTACTCCAGCATCTTGTAAATGCAAAGAACATCTCTAACAGAATTACTATTAAAACACAAAGTACGTGTTATAACATCAGGATAAGCGCTAAACCAAGAAAAATAATCCCATTGCCAAAAGAAGTATCTAAACTACTTAAGGACCTGTTGTCCCACTTGGCGATTTTTTCAGCGACTGCCGGCAACATATCAGTGTCGCCAAAAGATTTTAAACATTTCAAAATCCAACGGCGACAAAAAAAATGTTACGACACTTGAAAAACAACGCACGTCAATGCGTCGCCGGGTCACCAATGTTTCGGTGTCCTGATACGTCAGTCAATCATGCCGGCAGTCGCCGAAAACATCACCAAGTGGGACAGGCCCTTTATACACACTTTTGCTATAAGACAATAACTAACTTCATATTCGGTATTAAGCCATCTTAGTGCAGTTTTTTTGTTTTGTTTCTTTTATTAGAAGTTAATACAATACAAAACAATACAGTGGCACCTAATTTTAGGTGCCAACTATGTCATACCGTAATCCATTCCATGTACAACCTCTAGTTTTATGTTATGAGAAGGAAGTAAGCAAGACAAGAAAAAGAAAACAATAGAAAGGGGAAAGAGTGGAAAAATAGATGGTAGAGAGTAGAAAAATGTGAAGTGTGGATATAAAAAAGCAAAAGAAAAAAAGAAAAGAAAAAAGAAAAGGTGGAAAGTAGAAATAGAAGAGAAGGCCCCTTAAAAGAGAATTTTTCAAATCTATATTCGGAGATATAGATCTATCCACGTCATGAACTGAAATCAGCAATCCTTATGGTACCGCTGCATCACATGATTCCAAAAAGTCGATGAAAGGAGACCAACTCCTTAAGAATTGGTCATATTTATCTATTAGTCGGAGTCTCATTTCTTCAAGGCGTGCTATGTCCATCATATTCCTAATCCACATTTTAACAGTTGGTATGGTTGTATTTTTCCAAAATTTAAGTATCAATTTCTTTCCAATTATTAACCCATAATTTTAAAAAAAATTTTGGACTTTATTTAAATTGGTATCTTCTCCTATTATTCCAAATATAATCCATTCCATTTTGGGTTCTATTCTTGACTTGAAAAGCTTTGTAAATATATCAAATATATCACTCCAAAATTTATTCAACTTTGTACATCCTACAAATGAATGTGTTATATTAGCGTTTTGAAATAAACATTTATCGCATCTGGGAGAGACGTTTGGATAAAATTTATTCAACCTCGTTTTTGAATAATATAGTCTATGTAATAATTAGTGCAGTTTAGTTTAGAGATACAGCATGGAAACAGGCCCTTCGGCCCACCAAGAAAGAGTTAGATATAGCTCCTGGGAGCAGAAGGCTGATTGCCTGTCCAGGAGCACCCTAGGGTAAAGAATCACACTCATTATCCCTCCTGCAATGGGCAGGCAGTCGCAGACGGCTGTGGAGGCCAAATCAATAGGTGGGTTTAAGGTGGAGATAGATAGATTCCTGATTCGTACAGATGTCAATAGACAATAGCCAATAGGAGTAGGCCATTCGGCCCTTCGAGCCAGCACCGCCATTCAATGTGATCATGGCTGATCATCCCCAATCAGTACCCCGTTCCTGCCTTCTCCCCATATCCCCTGATTCCGCTATCTTTCAGAGCCCTATCTAACTCTCTCTTGAAAGCATCCAGAGAACCGGCCTCCACCGCCCTCTGAGGCAGTGAATTCCACAGACTCACCACTCTCTGTGAGAAAAAGTGTTTCCTTGTGTCCGTTCTAAATGGCTGACTCCTTATTCTTAAACTGTGTGTGGCCCCTGGTTCTGGACTCCCCCAACATCGGGAACATGTTTCCTGCCTCTAGCGTGTCCAAGCCCTTAACAATCTGACATGTTTCAATTCTCTCAGCATATGACAGTCCCGCCATCCCGGCAATTAACCTTGTAAACCTATGCTGCACTCCCTCAATAGCAAGAATATAACGCGCTGACTTATCCATTAAACAGTTATTGGCCCTTATAATAATAATGGATGGGATTTATATAGCGCCTTTCTAATACTCAAGGCGCTTTACATCGCATTATTCATTCACTCCTCAGTCACACTCGGTGGTGGTAAGCTACTTCTGTAGCCACAGCTGCCCTGGGGCAGACTGACGGAAGCGTGGCTGCCAATCTGCGCCTACGGCCCCTCCGACCACCACCAATCACTCACACACATTCACACACATTCACACACAGGCAAAGGTGGGTGAAGTGTCTTTCCCAAGGACACAACGACAGTATGCACTCCAAGCGGGATTCGAACCGGCTACCTTCCGGTTGCCAGCCGAACACTTAGCCCATTGTGCCATCTGTCGTCCCAAGGGAGGCCCTTAGATTTATTGTAGATACGTGCATTTCCAATGTGGTTATTATACGTCGGTGTAACCTTCTTCTGTTGTGAGGGCGGGTGACGCAGAGTGTCGTAGCTTCACGTGACGGTGGCGCGGATTGTCGTACAACATGGCGGTTTTTAGGGCATCTACGGGCGTCAGTCGCTGACGTTCGCAGTCGCTGAAAAAATCGCTAATGGGGACGGGCCCTACACTGTACCAGACGACCTTGTATATAAGGATGGCACGGTGGAGCAGCGGGTAGAGCTGCTGCCTCACAGCGCCGGAGACCCGGGTTCGATCCCGACTATGGGTGCTGTCTGTACGGAGTTTGTACGTTCTCCCCCCGTGACCCGCGTGGGTTTTCTCCGAGATCTTCGGTTTGCTCCCACGTTCTTTGTTTTTGTTTTTGAACAGAACATTGGGATCAGTCTGAAGAAGGGTTTCGGCCCGAAACGTCGCCTATTTCCTTCGCTCCATAGATGCTGCCGCACCCGCTGAGTTTCTCCAGCATTTTTGTCTACCTTCGATCTTCCAGCATCTGCAGTTCCTTCTTGAACACATTGGGATTAAGCTGCTGCCGGGCCTGGTGTTTAAAATCACACTGAGCTATTTTTGGAGAGTTAATGTCCCCTGTCCCACTTCGGAAACCTGAACGGAGACGTCTGGAGACTTTGCACCCCACCCAAGGTTTCCGTGCGGTTCCCGGAGGTGGCAGGTGGTTGCCGGAGGTTGCAGGTAGTGGAAGCAGGTAGGGAGACTGACAAAAACCTCCGGGAACCGCACGGAAACCTTGGGTGGGGCGCAAAGTCTCCAGAGGTTTCCATTCAGGTTTCCTAAGTGGGACAGGGGCATTACAGAGATGTATAAAGTGCTCCAAAAACGTACAGGTGTGTAAGTTAATTGGCTTGTTATAAATGGAAATTGTCCCTAGTCCGTGTAGGATAGTGTTGGTGTGCGGGGATCGCTGAACGGTGCGGACCCGGTGGGCCGAAGGGCCTGTTTTCGCGCTGTATCTCTAAAACAAAAACTAAACTAAATTAAAACAATCTGACACAGTGTGTTACAAACCGCACCAGACTGCACACATGTTGCGGTGGAAAATATGTGGAAATAAAAGATAAATAAATCAAACCTTTAAAACAATTGAAGGTTACTTTGTTGGCAAGGTCTTCACCACGATTCAAATCTAAGATTTGTTATCTCCTCCACTCCAAACGTTCACTCTCACGCACACGCTCCCACACCGTGGGCTGGTCTAGCAGGTTATGGGATGCCTGGAGATTTTGCAAGTTGTACCCAACATCAGTTTGGTTTGTGTAGGAAGGAACTGCAGACGGAATCAAAACGCTGGAGTAACTCAGCGGGACAGGCAGCATCTCTGGGGAGAAGGCATGGGTGAGGTTTCGGGTCGAGACCCTTCTTCAGACTGAGGGTCAGGAGAAAGGGAGACGCGGAGATAAGGAAGTGCAAGGTGTGAAAAGGAGACAACAATGAGGACGAAGGTTCAGGAAAATGTAGAATAGATCATCGTCAGCTAGGGGAAGCTGACAACGAAGCACACAGAGATAAAATGTAATCAGGAGGACAGTCAGACTGGTCGGTAAACTAAGATGGGGGAGGGATGGAGAGAGAGGGAAAGCAAGGTATGAGAAGTCGATATTCATACTGCTGGGTTGTCAGCTGCCCAAGTCATATATGAGGTGCTGTTCCTCCAATCTGCGGTCACTGAAGGCTGAGGTATTGGTGTAAGATTGTTGTTCTAGCTCGAGGGCCTGTAACCTGCGCTTGGTGCTGGGACCACAACTGTTTGCCATATATATATATATATATAATTGTCATATAGTGCACAGATGAGTGCAGAATAAAGTTCTCAGCATTGTGGCCCATCCGTTCAGTTTAGTTTAGTTTAGTTTAGTTTAGTTTAGAGATGCAGCGTGGAAACAGGCCCTTCGATCCACCGAGTCCGCACCGACCAGCGATCCCCGCACATTAACACTATCCTACACACACTAGGGACAATCTTTAAATTTATACCAAGACAATTAACCTACAAACCTGTACGTCTTTGGAGTGTGGGAGCAAATGGATGAGAGGGGACCTTATAGAAACATATAAAATTACTAAAAGGATTGGACAGGCTAAATGGAAGAAAATTGTTGGGGGAGTCCAGAACCAGGGGTCACACACAGTTTAAGAATAAGGGGTCGGCCATTTAGAACTGAGATGAGGAAAATATTTTCACCCAGAGAGTTGTGGATCTGTGGAATTCTCTGCCACAGAAGGCAGTGGAGGCCAATTCACTGGATGTTTTCAAGAGAGAGTTAGTTAGCTAAAGGGATCAAGTGATATGGGGGAAAAGCAGGAATGAGGTACTGATTTTAGATGATCAGCCATGATCATATTGAATGGCGCTGCTGGCTCGAAGGGCCGGATGGCCTACTCCTGCGCCTATTTTCTATGTTTCTATGCTTCTATGAAACCAAAGATCTCGGAGAAAACCCACGCAGGTCACGGGGAGAGCGAACATACTCCGTACAGACAGCGCCTGTGGCTGGGATCGAACCCATGCACTGTAAGGCAGCAACTCTACTGCTGCGCCACCGCAGAATCTGTCAATTACTGCCTTAAAAATACCCATGGAAACCTGAGGGGTAACTGTTTCACCCAGAGGGTGGTGGGTCTATGGAACGAGCTGCCAGAGGAGGTAGTTGAGGCAGGTACATTGCTATAACAGCATTCAGTTTAGAGATACAGCGTGGAAACAGGCCCTTCGGCCCACAGAGTCCATGCCGACCAGTTCTATCCTACACACTGGAAACAATTATTAAATATACCAATTAACCTACAAACCTGCACGTCTTTGGAGTGGAGCACCTGGAGAAAACCAATGTAGGTCACAGGGAGAACGTACAAACTCCACACAGACAGCACCGGTCGTCAGGATCGAACCTGGGACTCTGGCGCTATGAGGCAGCAACTCTACCGCTGCACCACCATGCCACGGGAATTTAAAGATACCTGGACAGGTACATGGATGGGACAGATTCAGAGGGATGTGGGCCAAACGCGGGCAGGTGGGACTAGTGTAGATGGGGCACCTTGGTCGGTGTGGGCAAGTTGGGCCGAAGGGCCTGTTTCCGTGCTGTGTTACTCTGTGACTCTATTTCGCCCATGTTGAGAGTTGACTGTCGAGGACTGGGGTTCCTGGAAAATTGCAGAATCATTTTGGTTTTATCCTGGCATTTGTTGATTGTAGATTGTAGATTACGAGTGGTCTTATCATTCCGTACCATTGACATTGTAGATACTTTAGTTTAGTTTAGAGATACAGTGCTGAAACAGGCCCTTCGGCCCACCGAGTCCGCACTGACCAGCGATCCCCGCACACTAACACTATCCTACACACACTAGGGACAATTTATTTTTTGAACATTTACACTAAGCCAGTTCACCTATAAACCTGCACTGCCCTACTTTTACAAAAGGAAGCAACTGACAGAAAGGCGTTTCCTGTAAACGAGGAAAACATGATCGAGGTTCTCACTTCTCCGGCCTAAATATTTTCAAATTGTACTCAGAGAAGAGTTATTCTGTTCACCATTGTGTAGGACAGTGGTTCTCAACCTTTTTTCAGTGATGTACCCCCTGTGAAATATTTTTTCAGCCAAGTACCCCCTAACCAGCGCAAAAATATATTTTAAAATCTCACGTACCCCCTGGAGTGCCTTCACGTACCCCCAGGGGTACGCGTACCCCCATTTGAGAACCACTGGTGTAGAACATATCTCAAATACCCTAAAACAAGCAATAACTCAATTTTGACAAAATTATTCAGTTGCTTCCTATTGTCAGATTAGGGCAGCGCACGTCTTTGGAGTGTGGGAGGAAACCGAGGATCTCGAAGAAAACCCACGCAGGTCACGGGTAGAGCGTACGAACTCCGTACAGACAGCAGCATCCGTAGTCGGGATCGAACCCGGGTCATAGAAGCATAGAAAATAGGTGCAGGAGTAGGCCATTCACCACCCTCCGACTAAAGAAATTCCTCCTCATCTCCTTCCTTAAGCACTGTCCAATTATTCTGAGGCCGTGCCCTCTGATGCTGGGCTCCACAACTAGTCTTTGGGATGTGGGAGGAAACCGGAGCACCCGGAGGAAACCCACGCGGTCACAGAGAGATCGTGCAAACTCCACACACACAGACAGCGTCCGAGGTCAGGATGGAACCCGGGTCCCTGGCGCTGTGAGGCAGCAACTCTACCGCTGCGCCACCGTGCCTCACTAATAACTTAGTTTGACTGCTCTAGTGATTTGAACATGAACGTTGCAGACACTATGAAACATATACGATTGTTAAGGGTTTGGACACGCTAGGGGCAGGAAACATGTTCCCGATGTTGGGGGAGTCCAGAACCAGGGGCCACACAGTTTAAGAATAAGGAGTAAGCCATTTAGAACGGAGACGAGGAAACACTTTTTCTCACAGAGAGTGGTGAGTCTGTGGAATTCTCTACCTCAGAGGGCGGTGGAGGCCGGTTCTCTGGATGCTTTCAAGAGAGAGCTAGATAGGGCTCTTAAAGATAGCGGAGTCAGGGGATATGGGGAGAAGGCAGGAACGGGGTACTGATTGGGGATGATCAGCCATGATCACATTGATTGGCGGCGCTGGCTCGAAGGGCCGAATGGCCTACTCCTGCACCTATTGTCTATTGTCTATCACTGACAAACTATGAATTAATAAATGATACTGCTCGGCTCCACTGTGACATTGTGTGCTGACCTTCGGTGTAAACCAGCATCTGCAGTTCCTTCCTACGCAGCCCGCCTGCCCCAGTGAGGAATCTCCACAAGGCACGCCTCCTCGGAAGAAGTTCTCCTCCTCTCTCTGACGAGAGTTCTGGAACCTTCTCTCTCGCTGCTCCCCCTCTGTGTGATTCCTCCTGCTCACCAGTTCTATAACCCAGACTCACCACGTTATGTCTCGTTTTCACACCTTGCCCTTCCTTATCTCCGTGTCTCCCTCTCCCCTGACATCAGTCTGAGGAAGGGTCTCGACCCGAAACGTCACCCGTTCCTTCTCTCCCAGAGACGCTGCCTGTCCCGCTGAGTTACTCCAGCACTTTGAGTATCTTTATTGTCACGTGTACCGAGGTACAGTGAAATGCTTCGTCCTGCACACTACTTAGACAATAGACAATAGGTGCAGGAGTAGGCCATTCGGCCCTTCTAGCCAGCACCGCCATTCAATGTGATCATGGCTGATCATCCCCAATCAGTACCCCGTTCCTGCCTTCTCCCCATATCCCCTGACTCCGCTATTTTTAAGAGCCCTATCAAGCTCTCTCTTGAAAGCATCCAGAGAACCGGCCTCCACCGCCCTCTGAGCCAGAGAATTCCACAGACTCACCACTCTCTGTGAGAAAAAGTGTTTCCTCGTCTCCGTTCTAAATGGCTTACTCCTTATTCTTAAACTGTGTGGCCCCTGGTCCTGGACTCCCCCCAACATCGGGAACATGTTTCCTGCCTCTAGCGTGTCCAAGCCCTTGACAATCTTATATGTTTCAATGTCCAAGCCCTTAACAATCTTATATGTACTTAGGCAGTACACAAGTGTTCAAAGTTTCAAAACTACCCAACAGTCTGATCTACTGCCTTCCGCCCTACATGGCAGAACCCCCTCCCTCACCATGATCACATTGAATGGCGGTGCTGTTTCGAAGGGCCGAATGGCCTACTCCTGCACCTATTTCTATGTTTCTAACCCTTTATGCCCCGTGCAACCCCCTCCCCCTTTGTTCTCTGCGCCCCCCCTTTCCTCCCTCACTAGGTCCCCCTCCCCCCCCATTGTTCTTGGTGACCTCCCCCCTCTATATTCTCAGCTCCCCCATAAGTTGGGGAGCGTGAGTTGTGGTCCTGAGTTACAGATCGACCAGGCACCATGTTTTTCTTGACGATGCTTTAATTTATCTCTCACGAACAAGCAACAGATGACCATTGTTACAGGATGAAGCAGTTTATTAAATGAAGAGCAAAACATCATGGCCGACAAAGGTGCCAGCGGCTGATCACGCGAAGACCATGCCTAAGGTGCAGGCTCTTGATCAAAAGAAAAGCGTTGGAGTGAATGGATTCTGGTCAATCAATTGAAGAGGAATCATTGATGTTCTCGAGGAACTGGGTGAAGATCTGATCTTCGTCCAGGATCATGGAGGATCAGTTGGGACGGGGGGGGGGGGTGGAGGGGGTATCTCAGACAGCTTTAGCAAATCCCATTCTATTGTTGCCACGGTCGTAGATGGAATAGAACTCCCTCAGGAAGACATCCCCTAGAATCCAGAACGGGCCGTTCTGAGTTGGAGCGCGGAGATAGGTCGGCTCAAAAGCAGCGTAGCAATAGTTGTCATTCTGCAAAACGGGAGAGAAAGATGCGCCATTAGTTTAGTTTCGTTTCGTTCTGGAGATACAGCGAGGAACCAGGCCCTTCGGCCCACCGAGTCCGTGCCGTCCAGCGACCCCCGCACACTAACACTATCCAACACACACTAAGGACAATTTTACATTCAAACCTGTACGTCTTTGGGGTGTGGGAGGAAACCGAAGATTTCGGAGAAAACTCACACAGGTCACGGGGAGAACGTGCAAACTCCGTACAGGCAGCACCCGTGGTCGGGATCGAACCCAGGTCTCTGGCGCTGTGAGGCAGCAACTCTACCGCTGCGCCACCGTGCCACCCCACTCAGAAATGATCTCATAGATATATGAATCAACTGAGGAAAAGTATGAAGTAAAACGCAAAGAGCTATAGGGACCCTATAGGGATGGCACAGTGGTTCGATCCTGACTATGGATGCTGTCTGTACAGAGTTTGTACGTTCTCCCTGTGACCACATGGGTTTTCTCCAGGTGCTCTGGTTTCCTCCCACGCTCCAGAGACGTGAATTTTGCAGGTTAATTGGCTTCAGTAAAGATTGTAAATTGTCCCTAGTGTGTAGGACGCTGGTGGTCGCTGGTCGGCACGGATTCGGCGGGCTGAAGGGTCAGTTTACTCACTGAATCTCTAGTGCAAACTGTATCCAAGTTCTCCGGAGATGTAGTCCGGAGTTTCACTGAGTTACCCTGGCACTTTGTGCCCCAGTTCAGTATAAGTTAGTTCAGTGTCTGCGCTGGGTCTCTAAAGTCGGAACGTGTGAACTAAAGTCGGAAGACCGTTTACACCTGGGGTTGAAGCTAACCAGACTGAACCAAGTCATTACATTGAACCAACCTGATCTCCCGGTTGCTGGACACTTTAATTCCCCTTCCCATTCCCACACTGACCTTTCTGTCCTCAGTCTCCTCCATTGTCAGAGTGAGGCCAAACGCAAATTGGAGGAACAGCATCTCATATTTCGCTTGGGCAGCTTACAGCCCAGTGGTATGAATTTTGACTTCTCTCACTTCAGGTAGCCCCGGCATTCCCTCTCTCCATCCCTCCCCCATCCAAGTCGCACCAGCTTCTCATTCTCACCCAACAAACAGCGAACAATGGCCCGTTTCCTTTATCATCATTACTTTTTTGCATATCTTTCATCCATTGTTCTTTATCTCTCTACATCATCGTCTATATCTCTCGTTTCCCTTTTCCCTAACCAGTCTGAAGAAGGGTCTCCACCCGAAACGTCACCCATTCCTTCTCTCCAGAGATGCTGCCTGTCCCGTTGTGTTGCTCCAGCTTTTTGTGCCTATCTTCGGTTTAAACCAGCATCTGCAGTTCCCTCCTGCACATCGTGTGGTATCTGACGGATTCCATGCAAAGCAAACGTTGTACTCACCTGGCTGATGTATGCTGAGGCTGGAATGGTGAAATCCACCCCACCGATCACAAAGGTCAACGAAGGCATCCTCGAAACCTCGTTACAGTTGACGACATACTGTTAAATGAAGGAAAAAAACACTCAAAAGATATGCCCTTGTTCATCAGTCACTGAAGGTCAGCATGCAGGTACAGCAGTACAGTGAAGAAAGTGAATGGCATGTTGGCCTTCATAACAAGAGGAGTTGAGTATAGGAGCAAAGAGGTCCTTCTGCAGTTGTAACAGGGCCCTAGTGAGACCACACCTGGAGTATTGTGTGCAGTTTTGGTCTCCAAATTGGAGGAAGGACATTCTTGCTATTGAGCGTAGGTTCACGAGGTTAATTTCTGGGATGGCGGGACTGTCATATGCTGAGAGAATGGAGCGGCTGGGCTTGTACTCACCGGAATTTAGAAGGATGAGAGGATGAGAGGGTATCTTATTGAAACATATAATATTATTAAGGATTTGGACACGCTAGAGGCAGGAAACATGTTCCCGATGTTGGGGGAGTCCAAAACCAGGGGCCACAGTTTAAGGATAAGGGGTAGGCCATTTAGAACGGAGATGAGGAAACACATTTTCACACAGAGCGTTGTGAATCTGTGGAATTCTCTGCCTCAGAGGACGGTGGAGGCTTGTTGTCTGGATGCTTTCAAGAGAGAGCTAGATAGGGCTCTTAAAGATAGCGGAGTCAGGGGATATGGGGAGGATCAGCCATGACCACATTGAATGGCGGTGCTGGCTTGAAGGGCAAAATGGCCTACTCCTGCATCTATTGTCTATTGTCTATTGGTCTTAGTTAGAAATAACTCTTAGGGCTAACGGAATCAAGGGTTATGGGGAGAATGCAGGAACGGGATACTGATTCTGGAAGATCAGCCATGATTATATTGTATGGCAATGCTGGTTCGAAGGGCCGAATGGCCTACTCCTGCGCCTATTTTCTATGTTTCTATGCAATGGGGAGAAGGCAGGAGAATGAGGTTGAGAGGGAAAGATAGATCAGCCATGATTGAATGACGGAATAGACTTGATGGGCCGAATGGCCAAATTCTGCTCTTGTCGACTGGTAATGGTGATGCCAGCTCACCTCCCCGTTCTGGTTCTGCTGGGCACCGATGTGCTGCATCATTTCTGCCAGCTCTTCGCTTGGCGCAGTGAGTAATGACGTCCCAGTGTCCACCATCGCTTGGCAGCCGCGGCTACAGAAGCCAGTCCTGCCACCGAGAAGCACGCTGACGGAGAGAATTAAACCCAGCGTTAAAATACTGTTTTACAACCAAAATCTGAACAAATATCCTTCTCAAGTTAGGGGCGGCACACGGTGGCACAGCGGCAGAGTAACACTGACTACGGGTGCTGTCTGTACGGAGTTTGCACGTTCTCCCCGTGACTTGTGTGGGTTTTCTCCGGGTGCTCCAGTCTCCTCCCACACTCCAAAGACGTGCAGGTCTGTCGACTAATTGGCTTTGATAATATTGTAAGTTGTCCCTGGTGTGTGTAGGATAGTGTTAGTGTGCGGGGATGGCTGGTCGGAACGGACCCGGTGGGCCGAAGGGCCTGTTTCCGCGCTGTATCTCTAAACTAAAAACTAGTTATGACTCATGGTGTTTATACTTTAGACTTTAGACAGTGTGGAAGCAGGCCCTTCGGCCCACCGAGTCCGTGCCGACCAGCGATCTCCCCATACACTAGCACTATCCTACACACTATGGGAGCCAATTAACCTGCAAACCTGTAGGTCTTTGGTGTGTGGGAGGAAACCGGAGCACCCAGAGAAAACCCACACGGAGAACCTACAAACTCCGTATAGACAGCTCCCGTGGTGAGAATCGGTCCCGGGCCTCAGGCGCTGTAAGGCAGCAACTCTACCGCTGCGCCACCGTGCCGCCCATTACTTGAGTAAGTGTGTGTGTAGGGTAGTGCAAAGGGCCTGTCCCACTTTCACCACTTAATTCAAGACCTCTGCCCAGTTTAAAGGACCTAAATTAAAAAATCAAGATGGTGGTGATCTACGAACTCCTACGACCTTCCACGACTATGATCACGAACTCCTACGAGTGTGTCCACGAATTCCCACGACTATTTCGATGCCTCCTTACGAGTAAAAAGTTGCAATTTCTTTCATCCCGACCATTTTCTTTACTCGTGGACATTTTTTATCGGGCTGGAAAAAACGTCCCGACTTACCTGATGCCACAAGTACCTACGGCCGGCGTAACGAGCCGCTACGATATATCTACGACCTCCTACGGACTCGTTACGAACATTCTGCGAGTTTGAATCAAGGAGGAAAACTCGGGAGAATTCGCGAAGAACTCGTGAAAGAGGGACAGGCCCTCTAATGTGCGGGGATGGCTGGTCGGCGTGGAGTCGGTGAGCCCGAGTGCGGTACCTCTAAACTAAACCTCTGCAATACGAGGTGTTGTTGAGGTGCACGGTGACTTACCCTTGCATGGGGATGAGCCAGTAGAGTTCCTGGAGCACGGGGACCCAGACTATCCCACCGGTGTACAGGCTGCTGTCAACCCCTCCGAATGTCACTTCACCACCGTTCTGGCTATTGGGTTGTCTGGAAGGAAGGAAAAGTTCAGCTCACAGAGCCATACAGCACAGAAACAGGCCCTTCGGCCCAACTCCCCCGTGCCGGCCTTCTCGTCTCCCTCAGTCTCCCATCTGTCTCCCTTTAACCTCTACCCATTGTCCACCCATCTGCCTATCAGCCCCCCACCCCAACCCATATCTGTATCCACCTATCACTCCCGTACCCACCCATCACTCGCCAGACTTTGTGTTGCCTGCTTACCTCTCTTCCAGCTTCTCCCCCCTCCCCCCCCTCCACCCATACTCCTGTATCCACCTATCACTCCTGTATCCACTCATCACTCCTGTATCCACCTATCACTCCTGTATCCACCTATCACTCCTGTATCCACTCATCACTCCTGTATCCACCTATCACTCCTGTATCCACCTATCACTCCTGTATCCACCTATCACTCCTGTATCCACTCATCACTCCTGTATTTACCTATCACTCCTGTATCCACTCATCACTCCTGTATCCACCTATCACTCCTGTATCCACCCATCACTCGCCAGACTTTACCTGCATCCTCACCTCTCTTCCAGCTTCTCCCGCCGCCCCCCCCTCGCCCCCCCCCCCCCCCCCCACCCCAACGCCCCACCACAATCTATCTTACGAAGGGTCTCGACCCAAAGCACCGCATACCCATGTTCCCCAGAGACATCTCCACTCGCCCCACATGCCCGCTTTTGGCCAATATCCTTCTAAACCTTCCCTATCCATGTACCTGTCCAAATGTCTTTTAAATGTTAAACATAGAAAACATAGAAAATAGGTGCGGGAGGAGGACATTTGGCCCTTCGAGCCAGCACCGCCATTCACTGTGATCATGGCTGATCATCCACAATCAGTAACCCGTGCCTGCCTTCTCCCCATATCCCTTGATTCCGCTAGCCCCTAGAGCTATATCTAATTATCTTTTAAATTCATCCAGTGAATTGGCCTCCACTGCCCTCTGTGGCAGAGAATTCCACAAATTCACAACTCTGTGGGTGAAAGTTTTTTTTCTCATCTCAGTTTTAAATGGCCTCCCCTTTATTCTTAGACTGTGGTCCCTGGCTCTGGACTCCCCCAACATTGGGAACATTTTACCTGCATTTAGCTTGTCCAGTCCTTTTATAATTTTATGCGTTTCTATAAGATCCCCCCCTCATCCTTCTAAACTCCAGTGAATACAGGCCTAGTCTTTCCAATCTTTCCTCATATGACAGTCCCGCCATCCCGGGGATTAACCTGGTGAACCTACGCAGCACTGCCTCAATAGCAAGGATGTCCTTTCTCAAATTAGGAGACAAAAATTGTACACAATACTCCAGGTGTGGTCTCACTAGAGCCCTATACAACTGCAGAAGGACCTCCTTACTCCTGTACTCAAATCCTCTCGTTATGAAGGCCAACATGCCATTTGCTTTCTTCACTGCCTGCTGTACCTGCCAGTGACTGGTGTACAAGGGCACCCAGGTCTCGATATAGATTGTTATAGTATCTGCCTCAACTACCTCCTCTGGCAGGTACACAAAAATGCTGGAGAAACTCAGCGGGTGCAGCAGCATCTATGGAGTGAAGGAAATAGGCAACGTTTCGGAACGAAACCCTTCTTCAGACTGATGGGGGGTGGGGGGGGGCGGGGAGAAGGAAGGAAAAAGGAGGAGGAGACAGCCCGAGGGCTGAGGAAGGGGAGGAGACAGCAAGGGCTAACAAAATTGGGAGAATTCAATGTTCATGCCAGCCCTCGGGCTCCTCCTCCTCCTTTTTCTTTTCTTCTCCCCGCCACCCCCCATCAGTCTGAAGAAGGGTTTCGCCCGAAACGTCGCCTATTTCCTTCGCTCCATAGATGCTGCTGCACCCGCTGAGTTTCTCCGGCATTTTTGTGTACCTTCGATTTTCCAGCATCTGCAGTTCCTTCTTAAATACCTCCTCTGGCAGTTCATTCCACAGACCCACCACCCTCTGAGCAAAAAAGTTGCCCATCGGGTCTGTTAAACAACTTTCCCACCTCACCTTAAACCTATGTCCTCTGTTTCTTGATTCCACAACTCCGAGTAAAAGTCTCTACGCATTCGCCCTATCTATTCTTAGCGTGCTTTTATACACCTCTATATGATCACACCTCAGTCTCCTGTGCTCAACGGAATAAAGTCCGAGATTGCCCAACCTTCCCCGACAGCTCAGGCCCCTCGAGTCCTTGCAAGTAAGGGTTTGGACACGCTAGAGGCAGGAAACAAGTTCCCGATGTTGGGGCAGTCCAGAACCAGGGGCCACAGTTTAAGAATAAGGGGTAAGCCATTTAGAACGGAGACGAGGAAACACTTTTTCTCACAGAGAGTGGTGAGTCTGTGGAATTCTCTGCCTCAGACGGCGGTGGAGGCAGGTTCTCTGGATGCTTTCAAGAGAGAGCTAGATAGGGCTCTTAAAGATAGCGGAGTCAGGGGATATGGGGAGAAGGCAGGAACGTGGATGATCAGCCATGATCATATTGAATGGCGGTGCTGGCTCGAAGGGCCAAATGGCCTACTCCTGCACCTATTGTCTATTGTCTATAACATCCTCCTAAATCTTTCCTCTGTTTAAGAAAGAACTGCAGATGCTGGAAAAATCGAAGGTAGACAAAAAATGCTGAAGGAACTCAGCGGGTGAGGCAGCATCTGTGGAGAGAAGGAATTGCCGACGTTTCGGGTGGAGACCCAAAGCGATCGTACCCTTGTGTGTCTACCCTGGCGTGCCGTGTCCATGCCAGCCGGGGGGTCGTGGACTCACCTGCCCAGGTAGATGGAGAACATTGGCTCTGCCACCAGTCTGTCGTTCATCATGCCATCAAACACAGTGGTGGCTCCACCGGCAGACAACGCCGGGTAGGAAAGGCCGAGGATTCCGTCAAACCTGGCGTAATAAAATACGGTTCCCGGCTCGTTCGAACTGAGACCAAACTCCTGTTTCGGAATGGAAATTCCAGCGACCTTGGGACAAACGAAGAGAGGGCGTTGGAGGATGCAGTGGAGGCAGGAACGACAATGACATTTAAAAGGCTGTTGGATAGATACATGGACGGGAAAAGTTTGGAGAGATATAGGCCAAATGCGGGCAGGTGGGACTAGCTCCACCCTCTCCGGAGACTAAGAAAAGCAGTTCTCCTTACTATTCATCCAAGGACCTTCTACAGGGGCACCATCGAGAGTATACTGACCTATGGCATCACTTCCTGGTTTGGGAACTGCAAGGCTTATGAGCAAAACCAACTTAACAGGATAGTGAAGACAGCCAGTAGGATCATTGGTGCTCCACTCCCTTTCCTGTTGGAGATCTAGCAGAAGCGTAACATCAGCAGAGCCATCTCCATTATTAAGGACCCCTATCATCCATCACACCACATCTTCTCCATTCTGCCATCTGGGAAGAGGTACAGGAGCATCAGCTGCAAAACCAGCAGGATGCTACACAGCTTCTTCCCACAGGCAATAATACTGGTTAACGGACTGTGTCCCCTCCCCATACATCATACAAAGTAAAGCCACTGTTCGATCTGAAAGTCTGTTTTCATTTCAATTTTTAGGCCTATTTTAGATATGGTAGTTTTAATTTTTAAAGCTATATGTATTTATTCTGTTTTTATTAACCGCACTGATTGAGAAACATTTTTTTCGTTTCATCTCTGTATGTAAGTACTCAGTTAAAATTACATTAAAGTAAATACTGAATACTGAATACAGCTTAGATGGGGAGTCTTGGTCGGCATATACAAGTCGGGCCGAAGGGCCTGTTTCCATGCTGTATGACTTCATGACAGGTTTAGAGGGATATGGACCAAACGTGGGCAGGTGGGACTAGCTTACATGGCTGGCATGTACAGATTGGGCCGAACGGCCTGTTCCCACGATATATGATTCCATCAACTTGTGAAAGCTGTCTTGGAATCTCACATCCAGACTGATTCCTGGGATGTCAGGACTTTCATATGAAGAAAGACTGGATAGACTCGGCTTGTACTCGCTAGAATTCAGAAGATTGAGGGGGGATCTTATAGAAACGTACAAAATTCTTAAGGGGTTGGACAGGCTAGATGCAGGAAGATTGTTCCCGATGTTGGGGAAGTCCAGAACTAGGGGTCACAGTTTAAGGATAAGAGGGAAGTCTTTTAGGACCGAGATGAGAAAATCATTTTTTACACAGAGAGTGGTGAATCTGTGGAATTCTCTGCCACAGAAGGTAGTTGAGGCCAGTTCATTGGCTATATTTAAGAGGGAGTTAGATGTGGCCCTTGTGGCTAAAGGGATCAGGGGGTATGGAGAGAAGGCAGGGATGGGATTCTGAGTTGGATGATCAGCCATGATCATATTGAATGGCGGTGCAGGCTCAAAGGGCCGAATGGCCTACTCCTGCACCTATTGTCTATGTTTCTATGTGACCGGTGACTATTTGACAGATGCTTCAAGATACTCACGTTCACCGTATCATAGCCAAAAAACCCAGTCAAACTCCCAGATCCATAACTCATCTGGAACCTTTGGCTGTTAGTGCTGAATGTGGAGGACCTCCGGGGATCGTACATAGGATGGTTCGCTGGGGAGGGAGAGAGGGAGAGAGATATGGGGAATTAATAAGGCTCCACTTAGGAAGTTCGGCATGTCCCCAACAACTCTCACCAACTTCTACAGACGCGCCGTGGAAAGCATCTTATCGGGATGCATCACAGCACAGTTTGGGAACAGCTCCATCCGAGACCGCAAGGAATTGCAGGGAATTGTGGTCGCAGCCCGGACCGTCACGCACAAACCAACCTCCCTTCCGTCGACCCCATCTACACCTCACGCTGCCTCGGCAAGGCCAGCAGCATCATCAAGGACCAGTCTCACCCCGGTCACTCCCTCTTCTCCCCTCTCCCCTCTCCCATCGGGCAAGAGGTACAGAAGTGTGAAAACGAACGCACACCTCCAGATTCAGGGATAGAGTCTTCCCGGCTGTTATCAGGCAACTGAATCTTCCTATCACCAACTAGACAGCGGTCCTGACCTCCCATCGAACTCACTGGAGACCCTCAGACCATATTTAAATGGACTTTATCTTGCACTAAACGTTACGCCCTTTATCCTGTATCTGTAGATGGCAGACGCTTGATTGTAATCATGTGTAGTCTTTCCGCTGACTGGATACCAAGAGACAAAAAAAAGCTTTTCACTGTACCTCGCTACACATAGAAAAAACATAGAAAAATAGGTGCAGGAGTAGGCCATTCGGCCCTTCGAGCCAGCACCGCCATTCAATATGATCATGGCTGATCATCTAAAATCAGTACCCCGTTCCTGCTTTTTTCCCCGTATCCCTTGATTCCGTTAGCCCCAAGAGCTAAATCTGACTCTCTCTTGAAAACATGAATGAATAAGTATACTGGCCAAGTATGTTCACATACAAGGAATTTGCCTTGGTGCTCCGCCCGCAAGTGACAACATGACATACAGTCACAGGTAGGAATGACACATGACATTAATAATAAAACATTATCGAATAAACATGTGAATTAAATAAAATACCAGAGCACAAGGAGGCTACAGATATTTGGTTATTACGTAGAGTTACTACTCCAGTGAAACGGCCTCCACTGCCTTCTGTGGCAGAGAATTCCACAGATTCACAATACTCTGGGTGGAAAAGTCTTTC
This sequence comes from Amblyraja radiata, assembly GCF_010909765.2. Taxonomy (NCBI): domain Eukaryota; kingdom Metazoa; phylum Chordata; class Chondrichthyes; order Rajiformes; family Rajidae; genus Amblyraja; species Amblyraja radiata. Next base: position 35,938,956 of record NC_045979.1, read on the forward strand.
CTCATCCTAGTCCTTAATGGCCTAACTAACCCCCTTATTCCTAAACAGTGACCCCCTGGTTCTGGAGACGTCACAGTAATAAACAAAACTAAACTTAGAGCCTGGAGAAATATTCAGCTTAGAAACATAGAAACATAGATAATAGGTGCAGGAGTAGGCCATTCGGCCCTTCGAGCCTGCACCGCCATTCAATATGATCATGGCTGATCATCCAACTCAGTATCCTGTACCTGCCTTCTCTCCATACCCCCTGATCCCTTTAGCCACAAGGGCCACATCTAACTCCCTCTTAAATATAGCCAATGAACTGTGGCCTCAACTACCTTCTGTGGCAGAGAATTCCACAGATTCACCACTCTCTGTGTGAAAAATGTTTTCCTCATCTCGGTCCTAAAAGATTTCCCCCTTATCCTTAAACTGTGACTGATACTCACTGCATGATTGACTGCTGCAGTAGACGGAATCGACCCAAAGATTGGATGAGCCGGTGTCAAACAGAACCTGGAAGCTTTGCGGTGGAGTTCCAATGGTAATTGGTCCATAGTAGGTGTTCTGGTGAAGCAGAGAGAAGGGAGATTAGACGTCATCACTTTTTTATCGTGCTGTATTGTCTCTCTCTCCAATATCCGCAATCTTAGTTTAGATTATTTTAGAGATAGAAACATAGAAAATAGGTGCAGGAGGAGGCCATTCGGCCCTTCGTGCCAGCACCGCCATTCATTGTGATCATGGCTGATCATCCACAATCAGTACCCTGTTCCTGCCTTCTCCCCATATCCCTTGACTCCGCTAGCCCCCTAGAGCTCTATCTAACTCTCTCTTAAATCCATCCAGTGACTTGGCCTCCACCGCCCTCTGTGGCAGGGAATTCCACAAATTCACAACTCTCTGGGTGAAAAAGCTTTTTCTCACCTCAGTCTTAAATGGTCTCCCCTTTATTCTTAGACTGTGGCCCCTGGTTGTGGGCTCCCCCAACATTGGGAACGTTTTTCCGTCATCTAGCTTGTCCAGTCCTTTTATAATTTTATACGTTTCTAATAACCCCCCCCCCGATCCTTCTAAATTCCAGTGAATACAAGCCCAGTCTTTCCAATCTTTCTTCATATGACAGTCCCGCCATCCCGGGTATTAGACTGGTGAACCTACGCTGCACTGCCTCAATAGCAAGGATGTGCTTCCTCAAATTAGGAGACCAAAACTGCACACAATATTTCCATGATACACCATGGAAACAGGCCCTTCGGCCCACCGAGTCCATACCGGCCAGCAATCAATCACCCGCACACACTCGTTCTATCCTACACACTAGGGACAATTAACCTACAAACTTGTACGTCTTTGGAGTGCGGGGGGGAAACGGAGCACCCCGGCCACTCCCTCTTCTCCCCTCTCCCATCAGGCAAGAGGTACAGAAGTGTGAAAACGCACACCTCCAGATTCAAGGACAGTTTCATCCCAGCTGTTATCGGGCAACTGAACCGTCCTCTCACCAACTAGAGAGACCTTTAAACTATCTCTGGTAGACAAAAATGCTGGAGTAACTCAGCGGGAGAGGCAGCATCTATGGAGCGAAGGACGTTTCGGGTTGAGACCCTTAAGGGTGAGGCAGCATGTATGGAGCGAAGGAAATAGGCGACGTTTCGGGTCGAGACCCTTCTTCAGACTGACGTCTCGACCCGAAACGTCTCGACCCGAAATGTCACCTATTCCTTCGCTCCATAGATGCTGCTGCACCCGCTGAGTTACTCCAGCATTTTTGTCTACCTTCGATTTTCCAGCATCTGCAGTTCCTTCTTAAACATTGAAACTATCTGTAATCAGACTTTATCTTGCACTAAATGCTATTCCCTTTATCCAGAGTCTGTGCCCTGTGGACAGTTTGATTATAATCATGTAAAGCCTTTTCTTCGACTGGGTAGCATGTAAACATAAGCTTTTCACTGTACCTCCGTACACACAACAATAATGAACTAAACTAACACTAAACATTGGATGCTCAATGTGACAAGCGATCTGTGCTGGGACTTGAGTTCAATGCAACGCTCATTTTGTACCGCACGGTGGCGCAGCGGTAGAGTTGCCGCCTCACAGCGCCAGAGACCCGGGTTCGATCCTGACCACGGGTGCTGTCTGTACGGAGTTTGCACGGTTCTCCCCGTGACCCGCGTGGGTTTTCTCCGGGTGCTCCGGTTTCCTCCCACACTCCAGGTTTGTAGGTTAATTGGCTATGTTTAAATAAAGTTGTAAATTGTCGCTAGTGTGTAGGATGGAACTAGTGCACGGGGATCGCTGGTCAGCACAGGCTCCGTGTCGCTAAACTGAACACCCATCCTTGGGCAGCTACACCCCATCACACTTTGAAGCAGGTTGCTCTCTTCCTCAGGAGAGAAGGTGACGTTTTGGGTTGAGACCCTTCTTGTCCGAAGAATGATCACATTGAATGGCGGTGCTAGCTCGAAGGGCCGAATGGCCTACTCTTGCACCTATTGTCTATTGACCCAAAACATCGCCCCTTCTTCCTTCTCTCCAGAGATGCTGCGCCTGTCCCGTTGAGTTACTCCAGCATTCTGTGTCTATATTTAGTGCAAACCTGCATCTGCAGTGGCTTCCTACACACATGCTGTTACTTACGTCCATGTAATTCAGGAGTGGTTCATTACCAGCCTCGGACTGGTACCCAGGGAAGAGGTGCTGGTATTTTAAGGCCGGGTCACGTTTATGGGTGTCCAGGAATTGTTTCAGCTCTCCGCGTTCCCTCAGAACCTCACGCAGAGACTTGTTTCGGAACAAAGGCACTCTGTAATGAAGTGAAACAAAACCATGGTTGCAAAGTTGTGGACGGGCATCTGCTCCGTAACCAGAAGTCATGAGCGGAGTCAATGTTGCAAGTTTCGGCAAGGGATTGGGGCAGCCTGATGGTGTAACTGCTGAGGGGTTGGACAGGCTAGATGCAGGAAGATTGCTCCCGATGTTGGGGAAGTCCAGGACAAGGGGTCACAGCTTAAGGATAAAGGGGAAATCCTTTAAAACCGAGATGAGAAGAACTTTTTTCACACAGAGAGTGGTGAATCTCTGGAACTCCCTGCCACAGAGGGTAGTCGAGGCCAGTTCATTGGCTATATTTAAGAGGGAGTTAGATGTGGCCCTTGTGGCTAAGGGGATCAGAGGGTATGGAGAGAAGGCAGGTACGGGATACTGAGTTGGATGATCAGCCATGATCATATTGAATGGCGGTGCAGGCTCGAAGGGCCGAATGGCCTACTCCTGCACCTAATTTCTATGTTTCTATGTTTCTATGTAACGATAGAGATGCTGCCCTACAGACCCGGGTTCGATCCCGACCACGGGCGCTGTCTGTACGGAGTTTGTACATTCTCCCCGTGACCTGCGTGGGTTTTCTCCGGTTCCCTCCCACACTACAAAGGCGTGTAGGTTTGTAGGTTAATTGGCTTGGGATAAATGTAAATTGTCCCCCCCCCACACCATGTGTGTAGGATAGTGTTAGTGTGCGTGAATCACTGGTGGGCCGAAGGGCCCGTTTCTGCGCTGTATCTCTAAACTAAAATGAGATTAAATGGTAGACAAAAAAGCTGGAGAAACTCAGCGGGTGCAGCAGCATCTATGGAGCGAAGGAAAAAGGCAACGTTTCGGTCCGAAACCCTTCTTCAGACTGATTGGGGGTGGGGGGGCGGGGAGAAGAAAGGAAAAAGGAGGAGGAGGAGCCCGAAGGCTGGGGGATGGGAGGAGACAGCAAGGACTAACAAAATTGGGAGAATTCAATGTTCATGTCCCCAGGATGCAGACTCCCCAAGCGGAATATGAGGTGCTGTTCCTCCAATTTCCGGTGTTGCTCACTCTGGCCATGGAGGAGACCCAGGACAGAGAGGTCGGACGGGGGATGGGAGGGGGAGTTGAAGTGCTGAGCCACCGGGAGGTCAGGTTGGTTATTGCGGACCGAGCGGAGGAGTTCGGCGAAACGATCGCCCAACCTCCGCTTGGTCTCCCCGATATAGATCAGCTGACATCTAGAGCAGCGGATGCAATAGATGAGGTTGGAGGAGATGCAGGTGAGCCTCTGTCGCACCTGGAACGACTGCTTGGGTCCTTGAATGGAGTCGAGGGGGGAGGTGGGAGGTAAAGGGACAAGTGTTGCATCTTAAAATATGTTCAGGCTCCTATCTTTAATCGGACTTGACCTTGCACTAAACGATATTCCCCTTTCCGTGTATCTGTAGAACATGGACAAGTTGATTTTAAGTTGATCTTTTCGCTGACTGGATAGCATGCAACAACACAGCTTTTCACTGTTTTCAAACTAAGGCAAATGAAGACAGAAGTAGAAAGTGTGGGCGTTTGATTAATGCATGGTGATCCATTTTGAATTCAATGCAGCGGTGCAGCGGGTAGAGCTGCTGCCTCAGAACGCCAGAGAATCGGGTTTCGATCCTGACAACAGGTGCTGTGTTAGACAATAGACAACAGGTGCAGGAGTAGGCCATTTGGACCTTCGAACCAGCACCGCCGTTCAATGTGATCATGGCTGATCATCCCCAATCAGTACCCCGTTCCTGCCTTCTCCCCATATCCCCTGACTCCGCTGTTTTTAAGAGCCCTATCTAGCTCTCTCTTGAAAGCATCCAGAGAACTTGCCTCCACCGCTCTTTGAGGCAGAGAATCCCACAGACTCACCACTCTCTGTGAGAAAAAGTGTTTCCTCGTCTCCGTTCTAAATGGCTTACTCCTTATTCTTAAACTGTGTGGCCCCTGGTTCTGGACTCCCCCAACATCGGGAACATGTTTCCTGCCTCTAGCGTGTCCAAGCCCTTAACAATCTTATATGTTTCAATGAGATCACCTCTCATCCTTCTAAACTCCAGAGTGTACAAGCCCAGCCGCTCCATTCTCTCAGCATATGACAGTCCCGCCATCCCGGGAATTAACTTTGTAAACTTACGCTGCACTCCCTCAATAGCAAGAATGTCCTTCTTCAAATTAGGGGACCAAAACTGCACACAATACTCCAGGTGTGGTCTCACTAGGGCTCTGTACAACTGCGGAAGGGCCTCTTTGCTCCTATATTAGATTCTGTGTGGGTTCTCCCAGTGACCATGTGGGTTCCCACCCACACCCCACAAGGTGTTCAAGTTTGTAGGTTAACCGGCCCTCTGTAACTTGCCCCATGTGTGTAGGGAGTGGGTGAGAAGGTGGGATAATGTAGAACTAGTGTGAACGGGTGATCGAACGTCGGCACGGACTCGGTGGGTTAAGAAAGAACTGCAGATGCTGGAGAAAAAAGTAGTCAAAAATGCTGGGAAAACTCAGCGGGTGAGGCAGCATCTATGGAGCCAAGGAAATATCGCTCCACTTAGATGCTGCCTCACCCGAGTGACTTCTCCAATTTCAGGTAACCATAGAACAATTACAGCACGGAAACAGGCCATCTCGGCCCTTCTAGTCCGTGCTGAACACTTACTCTCACCTAGTCCCATCACTCAGACCATAACCCTCCATTCCTTTCCCGTCCATATACCTATCCAATTTATTTTTAAATGATAAAATCGAACCTGCCTCCACCACTTCCACTGGAAGCTCATTCCACACAGCTACCACTCCCTGAGTAAAGAAGTTCCCTCATGTTACCGCTAAACAGCTGTCCCTTAATTCTCAAGTCATGTCCTCTTGTTTGAATCTTCCCTACTCTCAATGGGAAAAGGTAGTCCCTGCTTTCTCCCTCCTTCCCCTCCCCTTCCCAGCTCTCCCACAGCCCACATCCTCCGCCACTTCCTTTCTTCTCCCCCACCCCAAATCCCCACATCAGTCTGAAGAAGGGTCTCGAGCCGAAACGTCACCTATTCCTTCACTCCATAGATGCTGCCTCATCCCCGCTGAGTTTCTCCAGCATTTTTGTCTACAGTCTGCGTGGACTTGGCGGGTTAAAGGACCTGTTTCTATGCTGCATCGTTCAATGATTAGGAACAAAAGTCAGGACTGGTGTTCAATATTTGTCAAATACCATAAAAGGTTCCATTTGGCCCATCGAGCCAGCACCGCCATTCACTGTGATCATGGCTGATCGTCCCCTATCAATAACCCGTGCCTGCCTTCTCCCCATATCCCTTGACTCCACTAGCCCCTAGAGCTCTATCTAACTCTCTCTTAAATCCATCCAGTGACTTGGCCTCCACTGCCCTCTGTGGCAGGGAATTCCACAAATTCACAACTCTCTGGGTGAAAAAGTTTTTTTCTCACCTCAGTCTTAAATGACCTCCCCTTTATTCTAAGACTGTGTGAGGCCCCTGGTTCTGGACTCGCCCAACATTGGGAACATTTTTCCTGCGTCTAGCCTGTCCAGTCCATTTATATATATATACCGAGTCAAGTGTCGGAAAGTTACGAAACTGTTTTAAGAACTTACTTGTGAAGACTCTCGGCGAGCTGGAAGCAAACAAAGGCGAGGATAAACCACTTCATCTCTGTTCGTTGATGTGGTCCTTCACCACAAGGGAAACGTCAAAGAACCGCTCAGTTCTTCTGCCAGTGGTTGTTGCAATCTGAGCGTTTTTATACCTGCACCTAAACAATGACTGACCCTCCAACCTCACCAGTGAAGGTCATTTTTATCTCAAAGTGCAAACTCGGTTCTATTGTCCATTTTCAACACAAACAAAATATTTCTTAGAAACACCTCTTTAACCTTGAGTTACAATTCACAGCCAGGTTTCCATCTGAAAACAAACCAATTTCTGATAAGTGTATTGTCACACTAAATTAACGTCATGAGGAGAGATATACCTAATCCACTAGGTACACAACCCTGCTAGATTTGTATAACACATGATTGAATCTCAATACTCTGGGACATCTCAGGGGTCATTAGAAATTATGAAATATTATTTTTAAAGGACAGACGTCATCAAAAAGGTGGGGGGGGGGGGGAATAAGTCCCTTGGAGTCACACAACCTGGGAACAGGCCCTTCAGCCCACCTCGTCCATGCCGACCCAATGCCCCATCTAAGCTCGCCACATTGGGGCGGCAGTGGTGCAGAGGTGAAGTTGCTGCCTTACAGCGCCAGAGACTCTGGTTCGATCTTGACCTCAGGCGCTGTCTGTACGGAGTTTGTACGCTCTCTCCGTGGCCACGTTGATTTTTCTCCGGGTGCACCAGTTTCCACCCACATCCCAAAGACATACAGGTTTTGTAGGTTAATTGGCTTGAGTAAAATTGTAAATTGTCCCCAATGTGTGTGTAGGATCGCTGGTTGGTGCAGACTCGGTGGGCCGAAGGGCCTGTGTGCGTGCGCAATGTACCTCTAATAATAGAACTAAAATGTCAGGCAACATCTGTGGAAGGAACGGACAGGCGACGTTTCAGGTTGAGACCCTTCCTCAGACACTGAAGATTCCCACATCTAGAGGCAGGAAACATGTTCCCGATGTTGGGGGAGTCCAGAACCAGGGGCCACAGTTTAAGAATAAGGGGTAAGCCATTTAGAACAGAGATGAGGAAACACTTTTTCTCACAGAGTTGTAAGTCGGTGGAATTCTCTGCCTCAGAGGGCGGTGGAGGCCGGTTCACTGGATGCTTTCAAGAGAGAGCTAGATAGGGCTCTTAAAGATAGCGGAGTCGGGGGATATGGGGAGAAGGCAGGAACGTGGTACTGATTGGGGATGATCAGCCACGATCACTTTGAATGGTGGTGCTGGCTCGAAGGGCCAAACGGCCTGCTCCTGCATCTATTGTCTATTCTTTGTGTACCCATTTCGATCAAATTCCTTGACCTTCTTTTGAAATAAATGACGGCAATTGTATGCTTGAGTCCATTTCTTTATTCTATATTTGCCATGTTTGAAGGCCAATAAAGTATGATACAACATTGCTTTTACAACATTTACTTGTTATATTTCATACATTTCCATACAGCATATAAACAAAGTATGAAATGGTGCTAGTTTGAACATAACATCTGCGATTCAGTATAATACAATGCATTTTATAAACATAACCTGATTTCCATAAAACAGAAACATTCAACTTAATTGTTCATCCTACAGGAGGATTTTGTTTTTTAGTGTAGTCACTAGGTCATAAATACTCAGGGTCAGACTACAATTACCTTTATACGGAAATTACAATATAATTATGCTGCATAAGCGTATCTACAGTATACCCATGGAATAACCGGGCCATTCGTGACATTTAACCCTTCCCCGTCCACTCTGGTACAAACGGCACTTTTATTAAGGGCTTGAAACTCAATTTAAGTCGGTAAATTTACATTTAAGTCGGACCACCTTCATTAAAGAGAGTAATACTTTTAAATGACTCGGGCAAGAGGAGTTTCAACGTTGATGCGAGAGTACAGATCCACAGGCCTGGATAGAGTGGATGTGGAGAGGATGTTTGCTATATTTAAGAGGGAGTTAGATGTGGCCCTTGTGGCAAAAGGGATCAGGGGGTATGGAGAGAAGGCAGGTACAGGATACTGAGTTGGATGATCAGCCATGATCATATTGAATGGCAGTGCAGGCTCGAAGGGCCGACTCCTGCACCTATGTTTCTATGTTTCCGCTAGTGGGAGAGTCTAGGACTAGAGGTCACAGCCTCAGAATTAAAGGACGTTCCTTTAAGAATGTGATGATGAGGAATTTCTTCAGTCATAGGGTTGGTGAATCTGTGGAATTCTTTTGAATTGAATTGAATTGATTTTTTTATTAGGGACAGTGCATATTAGTAAACATTTGCATGTAATATGCAAGATTGTAGCCAGTAGCTAATTTCCATCTTTAGTCCCAAACAAGGTAAAAACAAAAGACAAAAACAAAAACAAAACAAACAATAAAGTAAAAAAATAGCAATAAAAGTACCATAGGATAATTTTAAGGTAGATTATGATTGCAATTTTGATTTTGCAGTAACCATATTTTTAGATGTTTGGTAAATGAGGTAAGGGTTGGCAGATCCCGTATGACGCATGGTATCGCGTTCCAGGTCTGCGACGCTCGATATGAAAATACTGACTGCCCAAAGACACTTTTCCTAAATGGGATTATACAATCACCCCTGGAGGCTGCTCTTGTCGACCTATTTGTGTTTTTCTTTATGAAGTCCTTTAACGGAGGTGGGGCTAGTCCACGGAAGATTTTGTAAACCAAAATCGAGTCCGAATATTTGATTACGTTTTCCCAGCTCAGCAGATCAAATTTCTTCAGGATGCTACAGTGATGGTACATTCTGGGCTTTTTGTCAAGAGTTTTTAGGGCTTGTTTATAAGCAATTTCAACAGGCTTTAGTGTGGACTTACATGCCAGTGACCAAGTTGTTATACAGTAGGTCATGTATGGCACAATCATTGCATTCAAGTATAGTTTGGCTGAATCAATAGTTAAATTATTTCTAATATATCTAAAGTTGGACAAATTAAATTTTATTAAATTTACTGTTCTTTTCACCTGTTGTTTGAAGCAGAGCTGTGAATCGATCACGATTCCTAAATATTTAAACTCATGTACAATTTTAAGTTTTGTTCCATGTACAAACACATCAGGATCTCCATCAGTACTTGCCTTTTTGGAGAAAAACATACAGACAGTCTTTGACACATTAAGATGTAGATCAGAAAACTGCAACCAGTTTGACACATTAATCATAGCAGCTGATAGGTCTTGTGCAGCTTGATGTTTGTTTTTGGCATGTACATACACAACTGCATCATCAGCATACATCTGGCAAGTTACATTTGATGGACAGCTACTTGGTAGATCATTAATGTACAGACTGAATAATAGCGGTCCCAAGATTGAACCTTGAGGTACACCAAGAGGGTTTTTAGAAGTTGCAGATTTACTGTTGTGCACTCTAACACATTGTTTTCTCTGTACCATATATGACTCAATCCATTTCATCGTGCTCAAAGAGAGGTTAAAATAGGACAATTTGGTCATCAAGATCTGGTGGTTCACAGTATCAAAGGCTTTTCGTAAATCAAGAAAAACAGCTCCTATAACACCACCTGCATCAATTTTGGACTTCATATTTTCCAAAAGGAAGCAAAGTGCCGTCTCAGTGGAGTGATATTTTCTGAAGCCAAACTGCATTGGGTTTAGGGTATATGGACTATTGTTTAAATGTTTAATTATCTGTCCTGCAACCCATTTTTCAGCTATCTTGGAAATTGCCGGAAGAATGCTTATTGGTCAATAATTACTAATTATAGTGGGGTCTCCTGAATTTAAAATTGGAGTTATTACTGCAGATTTCCAAGAATTTGGGAATACACATTCGTTTATGGACTTGTTGATGATGCTGGTAATTGGTGACTGCTTATGAGCTTTAAGAAACATTATATCCAGAAGGCTGTGAAGGCCAATTCGATGGATATTTTTTAAGGCAGAGATAGATAGATTCTTGATTAGTACGGGTGTCAGGGATTATGGGGAGAAGGCAGGAGAATGGGGTTAGGAGGGAGAGATAGATCGGCCATGGTTGAATGGCGGAGTAAATTTGACGGGCCGAATGGCCCAATTCTGCTCCTTTTACTTAAACTTATGAACAGTGCCGGGGATAACAGTATTTTAAATAAAAAGTGTGTACAATATCTACCGAGGAGCATTAAAACAATTAAACTGGGTTGATACAAGTTTATTGTCTGCTTAACCTCAACAGCGCAGCATTCCCGGAAAATCAATAGCATCAGACGTTTAAAAAATGTAATGCAGTGAGTTTGAGTTCCTCGTGGATCAGAAAGGGTTAAAGGCAGCACAGTTCATAAACTCATGGATATCAGGGCTAAGGTGGTAGAGCGATCACAGGGTTTTCAGATGCGACCACAGTTCCCAGTCACATTAAGAAAAATCTCTTTGCAGATGAATTAGAAATTCAGAGCCACTGGTTTGGTGACGGTCAGTATTAACTAGTACCAGGGCTTTAGAGTTAGTTACGGCCACAAGGCAAGGGGACCTTATTAACAGGGATGACAAGATATTAATCAGTTGGGAAATATGTCCTGCATGGATCGTATAGATCTGGGAATATATACCTTGCAAACTTTACTGTGGGGGGGACAAATGACTTTAAACAAAGGATAGGTAGACCAGGTAAACCAGATAATAAAAAGCAAGATATGAATGGAGATGAACAGCTTCCCGCTAAAGCAGCGATGCAGGTCAAAGATGGCCCAGTTTGAATTGTAATTCATCTAGAAAGATGTTTCAGATTTGGGGAGACCTGAACACACTGAGAAAACTCCGTGTTGCAGGAAGGAACTGCAGATGCTGGTTTAAACCGAAGATAAGACGCAAAATGCTGGAGTAACTCAGCGAGGACAGGCAGCATCTCTGCAGGGAAGGGATGGGTGACGTTTCGTGTCGAGACCCTTCTTCAGACTAGAGGGAGACAGAGATAATGCAAGGGTAAGGTGTGAAAACGAGACATCAAAGGAGAAGAAGGGCGAAGGGAAAATGCAGGGGCCTCCGCCCGAAACGTCGCCCATTCCTTCTATCCAGAAAAGGTAGACAAAAATGCTGGAGAAACTCAGCGGGTGCAGCAGCATCTATGGAGCGAAGGAAATGGGCAACGTTTCGTCCCGAAACCCTTCTGGAAATAGGCAACGTTACGGGCCGAAACCCTTCCGGGTTTCGTCCCGAAACGTTGCCTATTTCCTTCGCTCCATAGATGCTGCTGCACCCGCTGAGTTTCTCCAGCATTTTTGTCTACCTTCGATTTTCCAGCAACTGCAGTTCCTTCTTGAAAACCTTCTATCCAGAGATGCTGCCGCCTGTCCCGCCGAGTTGCTCCAGCATCTTGTGCGTCTGTCTCCGGGGAAAACCCTGTGATTCCCTTCACCCGAGCCTCGCGGAAGCTCACAGAAGCCGACATGTATATATGTACAGCAGCATCCAGAGGGTCACCACAAGCCTACTTGCAGCACACAAGAAACTGCCACAACGCTCGTCTCAGCTCAACACGCGCAGAGAAACAAAGAGGCCAATGGGGAAAAAGTCCGGCTACCTGCTCACGAGTATTCACTCGTGGAACTTCACACAATATTTTGTGGGGGGGGGGGGGGGAATGAGCTCCCAATTAAAAAGTCGATGCACAACCAAAAATCAGCGCCAATGCACTTTCGACTACCGGGGATGTGAATGAATGTCGCCAGCGGCATTTCAAATCGTTCATAGCCACGACAACATGGTGTTTTATCATTAATGTTTTATAACACATTTATTATTATTAATGTGTAGTGTTTTCTGAGTCATTCGTGACTGTCACTGTATGTCATGTTGTTACTTGTGGGCGGAGCACCAAGGCAAATTCCTTGTATGTGAATACTTGGCCAATAAACTTACTTATTTACCATCACATTACCCGGTTTAAACACTTTCGTTGAATTCCCAACCTTTTTTTGAAAAAAAAAACACATAAAAGTCTTTCACTGCCATTATTAGTCACAGTGCTAAAGAATTCAACCACTTTCCCACTCTGACATCCCTGGCAACCCCAACCGTTTGAGGCCACAAGCTTAAATTTGGGACTATGGACACGACAGCGAGACGAAGAGGTGCAGACAAACAGGGCGAACTCCTGCTTCGGTCCAAGTATCTTGCTAATGTAGTGATAAGGCACTTGCTTCTTGCTTTTATATCTTGCAGGGAGATATAGTCAGGCAAAGCCTTATACATCCAAAGTAATTGCAATACTTCCCAAGTAATTTCCTTAGAACGGAGACGAGGAAACACTTTTCCTCACAGAGAGTTGTGAGTCTGTGGAATTCTCTGCCTCAGAGGGCGGTGGAGGGAGGTTCTCTGGATACTTTCAAGAGAGAGCTAAATAGGGCTCTTAAAAATAGCGGAGTCAGGGGATATGGGGAGAAGGGGTACTGATTGGGGATGATCAGCCACGATCACATTGAATGGCGGTGTGGGCTCGAAGGGCCGAATGGCCTACTCCTGCACCTATTGTCTATTGTCTATAATCCAAATGTTGGCAATGACAGCATTGTGCCTTTTAATCTTCCTCCAAACAACAATCTACTTGGGAAACGAATGCTACCAACCTATCCACGCAGAAACGTAGGCACTTGTGCTGTGAAATAATTTTAGCACTGAACTGTAAACATAACTTTAATTCCCAGTCACTGTTCACATGTGGGTTTTCCTCATGTTAGACTTTGGAGATACAACGCAGAAACAGGCCCTTCGGCCCACCGTGTCCGTGCCGACCAGTGACCAGTGACCACCCCCGCACACTAACACTATCCTACACACACTAGGGACGATTTTCAATTTGACCGAAGCCAATTAACCTACGAACCTGTACGTCTTTGGAGTGCGGGTTGAAACCCAAGCAGTCAGGGGGAGAACGTGCAAACTCCGCAGAGACAGCACCCATAGTCAGGATTGAACCTGGGTCTGTAGCGCTGTGAGGCAGCAACTCTACCGCTGTGCCACAGCGCCGCCTGTTGGTTCTTTGAACAAAAGGCTTTAAAAATGGCCTTAAAGAAATTAATACAAATTTAAAATGTATGGACTGGTACATTGTGTCTCAACTCGAGAATTCTGGTGGTTTTTTTAGGAAAGATCGCGGCCAGTGCTTTAAGGCACGCTATACATATACAACTGGCCAAATAAAGTCAGTCGAGAGATTCAAGGATGCTTGGCTTTGACCCATAGATTTTAAATGATCTAAGATTGCTTTTGCCCAGTTGATCTAAGTTTAAGTTTAAATGATCTAAGATTGCTTTTGTCTCGACCCGAAATGTCACCCATTCCTTCTATCCAGAGATGCCGCCAGTCCCGCTGAGTTACTCCAGCATTTTGTGCCTATCTTCGATTTAAAATGCCCATTGGGTTTCGAGAGAATCAAATCTCTTTACGTCGCCTTGGAGCTGCTAGGAGGGAACGGTAGTTACATATCAGCGTGACAATGGAATGAATGTAAGTCCCAGCTGCAAACGACCCTTTCTATCTATTTATGTCTCTATTAGTGGGTCAGAGCTAGTTCACAAAGCATGGCTTCTCTCAAATTAGCCTCAGGATTCAAATCCTATTTGCAGAGGACCTGATCTCGCTCGTTTGCCAGCAGTTTAAAGTCACAAACGCAGGAGGTTCTGACCAATTTGAATCCGGATAAACAGAGCTGAGGCCAAAGCTCTGAATCAACCTAATTTGGCACTAATTAGAAATTCTCCACCAAGTTAACCCTGCCGCAGAACCCAAATGAAAACAGTCCACACACACACACACACAGGACATGAAAGCTGATGTCAACCTTCATGTTTGATCCAATGGTGGCTGACCCATGAGTGCAAAGGAGGACAGAAAGTGGAAAATAAGTTATTCCTTAGCTCTGCTAAACCTTGCCCTGATGACCACACGCGCGCACACACGCACACACACACATAAATGATATACATATACATTTAAAAGCTAACAAAGTGAAACCATTTAGTTGGCAGATTGAATTTTAACAGTGGTGCACAAGGACTGCTGGTGTAGATGATTCTAACACCAGCACTCGCCACACAAAGGCCACATAGCCTGGTTCAGTGGAAGAAAAGCTGACAGTTGCCAAGTCTTCCCACCATCAGAAACAGTGAATGGAGCTTGGCAGCTCTCAACGTTCAAAAAAGGTATACCCAACATATTTTCCTAAGCTGCAATATATTCATCTTTTGCTTACTGTTTCAGTTTACAGTTTTAGTTTTGGAGATACAGGTTGGGAACAGGCCCTTCCGTCCACCCAGTCCGCACCGACCAGCAATCACCCCCTATGCTAGTTTAAAAAAAAAGATTTAGAGATACAGCGCGGAAGCAGGCCCACCAAGACCAGCAACCACACTAACACTATCCTACACACTAGAGACGATTTACAGAAGCCAATTGCCCTACAAACTGGCACCTCTTTGGAATGTGGGAAGAAATCGGAGCGCCCGGAGAGAACCCACGTGGTCACAAGGAAAATGTACAAACTCTGTACAGTAAACATAGGTAAAAGTACCAGTTGAAGACAACTGTTACTCTTATCAATTGTAGTACTATATATAACAGCAGTTATAAGACACTTGGACAGGTACATGGGTAGGGAAGGTTAAGAAGGGTGTGTAGGTTGATAAGATGTAAACATTGTCCAGTGCTGAGTGATGCTATACCTTGAGCTTTTCAGCTCCGACATCCAGATCTAGATCCAGGATATGGGCTAAATAAGGGCAGGTGGGTCGTGCTTCTTGGTCCTCAAAAATATTCCAGATGGAATTTAAATTAGAGGTGGCGGAAGGTGGGCTGAAGCAAAAAAGGGTTCTTGGAGAAGGGACGAACTGAGATGGGGCATCTTGGTTGGCATGGGCAAGTTGGGCCGAAGGGCCTGTTTCCACGTTGTATGACTTGATGACACAATAAAACTATTGTTTGCTTCTATCCAATTATTAAGCAGTAAATTAAAATATCAAATTGCAAACTCGCTAGAACTTAGAAGATTGAGGGGGGGATCTTATAGAAACTTACAAAATTCTTAAGGGGTTGGACAGGCTAGATGCAGGAAGATTGTTCCCGATGTTGGGGAAGTCCAGAACAAGGGGTCACAGTTTAAGGATAGGGGGGAAGTATTTTAGGACCGAGATGAGGAAAACATTTTTCACACAGAGAGTGGTGTATCTCTGGAATTCTCTGTCACAGAAGGTAGTTGAGGCCAGTTCATTGGCTATATTTAAGAGGGAGCTAGATGTGGCCCTTGTGGCTAAAGGGATCAGGTGGTATGGAGAGAAGGCAGGTACAGGATACTGAATTGGATGATCTGCCATGATCATATTGAATGGTGGTGCAGGCTCGAAGGGCCGAATGCACCTGTTTTCTGTTTCTATAATTGGAATTCAATTGTAAATGTTTGATCTGTTGTACATCAGCTCCATCTGGTGGAACAGTGTGCTGGCCCCTAATCTTCCACTTAGTTTACTGGCCACTCTTTGTGCTTCTCCTCATTCTTTTGCTTCAATTTGTTTCTGAGGAATAACATGAGAAATCTCTGTTCTTCGAACACTCAATTGCCACTCAGGATAGAGACAAAGTGCTGGAGTAACTCAGTGGGTCAGGCAGCGTCTCTGGAGAAAAAGGACAGATGACGTTTTGGGTCGGGACTCCTCTTCAGACCGAGAGCCGTCTGAGGAAAGGTGTTGAACCCGAAACATCATTCATCCTTCTTCTCCAGAAATGCCGCCTGACCCACTGAGTTACTCCAGCACTTTGTCTCTATCTTTGGTATAAACCAGCTTCTGCGGTTCTTTGTTTCAAGCCATTGTCACTAGATGGACTAAGCCCTGTTCTTGTGCTGTACTATTCTACGTTATATGTCCTAACATGGTACGTTACTTCCTCCAAATACGAGCCACAATCGACACGCAAACATGTCAACTGCGCAAAGACAAAAACCATTAAGACTTTGTTATACATTCTGATTAATAAGTGGAAGCTTTGTAGCTCTAGAAGCACCAGACGCAACACATAACTAAAGTGCAGCATCATCCCTCATCTCTGTGGTCATTGTAATTTAGTACGGGTGTGCTAAAGGAATTAAGCAAAGAGCACGTACGCAAACAATAAATGGTATTAGATCAGGAATGTTTCGCGAATTAATGACATTTCGAAATATAACAGCAGCGGGCAAGGATTTTAAAACCAAACTTCAAATATATTAATAGGATAATGTGATACAAGACTTGGGACAGTTGGAGACAATAAAGCATGAAACTGAAACCGTGGAAATTGTTAAGAATCTGAGCTGCCTTTTTATTTTAATTGTCTAGGATAGGTTCTTGGATAGACAAGGCACAGAGGGATACGGACCTAATCGGGTAACTGGGGCTATCTTGGAAAGGCATGGATAAAATGGGATGAAAAGGACTGAACATTTAGATTACTTCAGAGATACAGCGCGGAAACAGGCCCCTCGGCCCACCGAGGCAGTGCTGACCACCAATGCCCGCACAGTAACACTATCCTACACACACTAGGGACAATTTTACCGAAGCCAATTAACCTACAAACCTGTATGTCTTTGCAGCGTGGGAGGAAACCAGAGCACCCGGAGGAAACCCACGCTGTCACAGTGAGAACGTACAAATTCCGTTCAGACAGCACACAGTCAGGATGAAAGCCGGGTCTCGAGGCAGTAACTTTGCCGCTGCCCCACTGTGCCGCCCCATTTTCCTATGGGCCTTTGGAAAGTTGAGTATCGTGATGCCTACCCTATCCCGATTTTGTTTTTGTTTAGCCAGTTCTCACCCATCAACTCAATCCCAACAACAAACATAAATATAATGCAGCTTTAAAAAGGCATGTTGAGGAAAGCTGAACAAAACTTCAAACAAAGTGTTCGATTGCGGGAAGTTGTTCAGACTATTTCCCATTCCCACAGACTCAGCAGAGCGGCTCACAGCCAAACATTTGTTCAAATGGTCACATTAAATGGTGAAGGTACAGGGTGGAATAAATGGAAACTCTGGTCTGGTTATTGAACTACAATGCATAGATTAGTAATGAAAGTACCAACTATCCAAAGAAGCAAGCAAAGGGTGGCAGTGTAAACAAGGCACCAGAATGACTGGGTTTTGTTCAACACTATTTCACGCATGGAGAGTTGGCACTTTGGCACATTTTATAACCCTGAAAATGTCGAGAAGCGAGTTACAGAGAAAAGAAGAGAACTAATTAAGGATGTTTTTAATACAAATTGCAGAAGGCAGCTTCATGAAAGCACATGCTTTTGAAGCAATTAATTCCTGCACAACCTGCGCAGTTCCCTGCACGTCGCTTGAAAGGATTGAGAATGCCGGCGGGCCCATTCCCTTTTTCACAGCAGATATAGTGTAAACTTTAAGAAGTGAAAATTACAAGAATATCTTCATTGCCCCCCCCCCCATAAAAGTTTCAACTTTCAGTTTGGATAACTCTCATGCCTGTGTCATTTTTGTTTCAACATTTTGCTGGAAGCAAAATTTCCTCACCGATACTTCTCAGCCATATCACCTTGTCCCTTCTTATCTCCACAAAGGCATTGAAACATTCCTGAAGTGGATGAGTATCCAGTTTAGAGTTTACAGGTTCAGCATGGAAACCGGCCCGTTGCCCCAGTGTCCACGTCGACCATTCATCGCTCGTTCACACTAGTTCTGTGTTATCCCACTTTCTCATCCACTCCCTGCACACTAGGCCAATTAACCTACAAACGTGCACGCCTTTGGGATGTGGGAGGAAACCAGAGCGCCTGGGGGAAACCCACCAGGGAAACCGTGTGGCTTTAAAACAGTCTCCTCTCCAACACCTGGGCAAATTCTCTCTCCCCTCCTCTCCTGCCACAATCAGTCTGAAGAAGGGACCCGACTCGAAATGTCACCTATCCACGTTCCCCAGAGATGCTGCCTGACCCGCTGAGTTACTCCAGCAATTTGTGAATCGTTTGATTCCGTTTCTCACTGAAACGCGCAAGACATTTCACCGAGCACTTCCTTTAGAATTTGTACAAAACATCCTTAACATTACTGGCGGTGGTGACGGAGCTACTCCACGTCATTCTCACTTTGTTCACCCACAGGCGATGCTGACCGATGCATAGTAATGGCTGTTTGCAAACTCATTCAGCCACTCCCTGAAGCACGGATCAAAGACACAATATGTTTCTGAGGGACAAAAAACAAGCTGCTGGTGGAACACAACGGGTCAGGCAGCATCTGCAGAGGAAACAGAAATGGTTGAGGTACCTGGTTGGGACCCCCCCCCCCCCCCGGTTGGGACCCCCCCCCATCAGGGCTTATTCATCCACCTCCCCAACCTTAACCAGGTGCTCTGGTTTCCTCCCACATCCATCCGCCTCCACAGATACTGCCTGACCCATTGAGTTCTTCCAGAAACTTGGGACTGTTTTTGCCCCAGTTTCCAGCATCTGCAGTCCCTTGTATCTCCAGCATGTTGCCCAGACACCTGTACGCAGTCGATTTCAAACAGCATTAAATAGGATGCACATCAATGGAATGGACTGACTTCATAAAGCATAGACATTTACTAAAAGCACGTGGCCCCAATTCTGAAAGTAGCAGCCCCATCAATATGTTCATTTCTCGACCAAGAGTCTCAAAGTCCGAGGACCACTGCAGGAATGTAGTAATAATTTAAAGCCATTCTGAAATAGTTGAGAACCTCTGACCTCTGGGTCAGAGACTGTCCCTTAAAAAAAAAGGGAAAGTTTTCTTGAAAGAGGATAATGTACTACACTTGACACTTCTGAAGTGGAACATTTTCAATGAATTCATTTTTAAATGGCAATTATGGCTAGCAGTGGGTTCCAACAAATGAAGAGCTGCAAGAAAACACAGAGAAAGATTAAAAACATACATACACATGGAATATAACCCCACCCATTAGTCATAAGAGTCATACAGCGTGGAAACAGGCCCTTCAGTCCAACGTGCCCACACCGACCAACACGTCACATCTATACTAGTACCACATGCACGCGTTTGCCCAATATCCCTCCAAACCAATCCTAGCCATATACCTGAATAAATGTTAGTTAAACGTTGCAATAGTCCCAGCCTCAACTGCCTCCTCTGGCAGCTTGTTCCATATACCCACCACCCTTTGTGTGAAAAAGTTACCCCTCAGGTTCCTATTAAATCTTCGCCCCTTCACCTTAAGCCCATGTCCACTGGTTCTCGATTCCCCTACTCTGGGCAAGAGACTCTATATGTTTACGCGATATAGTCTTTGCACAATTTTGTACACCCCTCATCCTCCTGCCCCCCAAGGAACAGAGTCCCAGCCTGCTCAACAGCTCCGTATAGCTCAGACCCGCAAGTCCTGCCGATATCCTCGTAAATCTTCCTTGTACTCTTTCCAGCTTAGAAATATCGTTCCCATAACACGGTTCCCAAAACTGAACACAATACTGTAAATATGGCCTCACCACAATCTTGTATAACTGCATCATGACCTAACTTCCATACTCAATACTCTGACTGATGAAGGCCACAGTGCCAAAGGCTTTTTGACCACGATATCTACCTGCGACGCCACTTTCAATAAACTAAAATATAGAATACCAAACCTGAAGCAAAACACCTCGTTCACCTTGAGAAGCTCAGCGGGTGAAGCAGCATCTATGGAGCGAAGGAAATAGGCGACGTTTCGGGCTGAGACCCTTCTTCCTATGGAGCCAAGGAAATAGGCGACGTTTCGGGCCGAGACCCGAAGGGTTTCGGCTCGAAACGTCGCCTATTTCCTTCGCTCCACAGATGCTGCTGCACCCGCTGAGTTTCTCCAGCATTTTTGTGTACCTTCGATTTTCCAGCATCTGCAGTTCCTTCATAAACACCTCTTTCACCTTTATTTGTTCTGTAGCCTTGCATCTGGGCCAGGCAGTGGGACTAGCTCGGTTAGGCTATTGGTCAGTCTGAATGAATTGGGCCGAAGGGCCTGTTTCCATGCTCTCTCTATAGCTCTATGACATCTTAACAGCATCCCAGTGTACACAACATCCCAATTATAAAGGGGGAAGAAAATCAATAAAATGAAATAGGAAACCCACGCGGTCACAGGTACAATATATGGCGTCATATTCATGGCGTCACAGTTCTTTGGCGTGTTTTGGGAGGGGAAGGAAAGAAACTATAGAAATTGGAGTTGTCTTTTTGTCACCATTCTCACAGGTAAAGTGCGAGTGTGGCAACACAGAGAACTTTGGATGAGCACGGGGGCGGAATCCTAGTGTAGATATGAAATATATAAATGGCGGCAGAATGGTGCAGCGGGTAGAGCTGCTGCCTCACAGCGCCAGAGACCGTGGTTCAATCCTGTCCATGGGTGCTTGTCTGCGTGTGGAGTATGCACATTCCCCCTTTCCTCCGGGTGCTCCGGTTTCCTCCCACATCATCAAGACGTGCGGGTTTGTAGGCTAATTGACCCTCTATACATCACCGCTAGTGTGTAGGGAGTGGATGGGAAAGTGGGAATGACGTAGAACGAGTGCGAACAGGGTGGACAATTTTGGGCACCATATGTGAGGAAGGATATGAATGGCCCTGGAGAGGGTCCAGAGGAGGTTTACAAGAATGATCCCAGGAATGAGTGGGTTAAGAAATGATGAGCGTTTGACGGCGCTGGGCCTGTACTCGCTGGAGTTTAGAAGAATGAGGGGGACCCCATTAAAACGTACCAAATAGTGAAAGGCCTGGATAGAGTGGATGTGGAGAGGATGCTTCCACTAGTGGGAGAAAGGACGTTCCTTTAAGAAGACGAGGAGGAATTTCTTTAGTCAGAGGGTGGTGAATCTGTGGAATTCTTAGCCACAGACGGCTGTGGAGGCTGTTAATGGATATTTTTATGGCAGAGATAGATAGATTCTTGATTAGTACGGGTGTCAGAGGTTATGGGGAGAAGGCAGGAGAATGGGGTTAGGAGGGAAAGATTGATCAGTCATGACTGAATGGAGTAGACGATGGGCCGAATGGCCTAATCTGCTCGTATCACTGATGACCTTGTGAGCCAAGACCCCGTTTCCATGCTGTATCTGTAAACTTTGAACTAAACAGTCTAATCTACTTCAAGAATGGTTCTTTCCACTTCAAGAATCTACAGGAAGGGGCAGTGTAATAGAGGAAGGAGAAATGGCTGAGAAATAGTGTGGCGTGGTGGCGCAGCGGTAGAGTTGCTGCCTCTCAGCTCCAGACACCCGGGTTCCAACCTGACTGCGGGTGCTGTCTGTATGGAGTTTGTACGTTCTCCCTGGGACCCGTGTGAGTTTTTTTCCAGCTTCTCCGGTTTCCTCCCACAATCCAAAGATGTGCAGGTTTGTAGGTTAATTGGCTTAGTAAAATTGTAAATTGTCGTGCGTGTGCGTGTGTCGTGTGTCGTGTGTGGTGTGTGTGTGTGTGTGTGTGTGTGTGTGTGTGTGTGTGTGTGTGTGCGTGTGTGTCTGTGTGTGTGTGTGTGTGTGTGTGTGTGTGTGTGTGTGTGTGTGTAACATAGAAAAACATAGAAACATAGAAAATAGGTGCAGGAGTAGGCCATTCAGCCCTTCGAGCCTGCACCGCCATTCAATATGATCATGGCTGATCATCCAACTCAGTATCCCGTACCTGCCTTCTCTCCATACCCCCTGATCCCTTTAGCCACAAGGGCCTTAATAGGACTTAAAAGCTTCCAGAAATCCATGTAGACTACATTAAAAAAAAACCTGCATTATCAATAGTTTGTTACTTTATAGACACTTAATTGTACAGCACAAACTCAGGCCCATCGGCCTAACCTATTCATGCTGACCAACGTGCCTACCCAAGCTAGTCCCATTTGCTAGCATTTTGTCCATATTCTCCTAAACTTTTTCTATCCATGTACCTGTCCAAATATCTTTTAAACATTATAATTGTACCCAGCTCGACCACTTTCTCTGTTGGTTTGATCCATATACCCATCACCCACTATGAAAAATTTGCCCCTCAGACCCTCTTGATCTTTTACCTCGCCTAAAACTAATGCCCTCTAGTTTTATATTCCCCTACCATTGGAAAAAGAATATGACTACCTGTCCTATTTATGCCCCTCGCGATTTTGACCTCTGTAAGGTCTCCTTCGCTCCAGGGAAAATAATCCCAAGCCTTCCAGTCTCTGCAACATCCATGTGAATCTTTTCTCACCACCTCCAGCGTAATTACATCTTCCAGTAGCACAGTGACCAGAACTGCATATAATATTCTAAGTGTGCATATTCTAATATTCCCTTCATTCGTGCAGGGATCGCTAGTCGGCGCCGACTCGGTGGGCTGAAGTGCCTGCGTCCACGCTGTATCACTAAACTAAACTAAGATATTGGTGAGGACAAGTTGCTATATCTATTTCTAGACTGAAACAAAGAGAGAGATTAAATCAGGTGCTTACAATGGCAGGTCTGTGCTGTTGTGCCTGGTCTTGCGTGCCGTTCCATCATCCCTCGGTAGTGCTTTTTGCAAACTGGACATAGCAGCTGTCTTTTTAATGTCTATAACAGCGTAAAACTCAGTCCTACGTGTGGGAGTTGGTGGGACCGGAGTGCTGGGCATTCTGGGGGTCTGGGGTACATCAGAGTCACTGGCACCCTCCAGCTCCACCTGGATGTAGTTTAATTGTCTCTGCTCGGGGCACGGGCATCTAAAGTCGAAGCTGAAGACGTTAGGAGTGCATTCCCGCTGCCGGGAGAAGTCGACCTTGTGTAAGCCGGGCTGAATGGTGACGTTCTCCGTGTTGACGTAGTTCCGCAGTGGGTCCAGGTTATTATGGTATCCGTTTTGTGGGGGGGATCCAGAGTCACTCCAGTCCTCTTCCTCCTGCCTCTGCGTCTGGCTTTCCCACAGGGGAGGTAAAGAGGGCAGGTTTTCGTAGTTCAGCATGGCTGTCTTCCTATGAGCACAGTTATTGTGGTTCTGGCCGTCCCCGCACATCTTGAGACGGCCTCGCCTCAACCCCGACCCGGACGACACGGGCAAACCGTTGACGTTCTCGTAAGTCATCTTGTTCATGGAGGAGCACATGGCGTTCTGGTCGCAGCCGTCCTGGAAAGGGTCTCGCTCCTGGTAGGCCACCGCCGCGCTGTACTCGGCCAGCTCCCTGTGCCTGTCGATCCGCTCGAGCTCAATTATTCTCCTCTGCACCGGCGTGGGTCCCAGTACAAACTTGACCTCGCCCGGCTGCAGCAGGACCTGAGGGGACCGCTCCTCCAGGGCGGGGCAGTGGTTGGCGTGGCCATGCATCATGTCCGAGACGGAGGGCCGCGGCTCCGGCAGGCCGTGGACGCAGGTGCGCTGCTTCCGCTCCTCGTCGACATTGGAAGTATTCACGTACGTGTGAATCTGTGGGGGAACAAGGCCACAAAAGGTTGGAATAAAATCAGTACAGTTTAGTTTATTGTCACGTGTACCGAGGTACAGTGAAAACCGTTTTGTTGCGTTCTATCCAGTCAGCGGAAAGACAATATGTGGTTACAATCGATCCATTCACAGCATGATAAGGAAATAACATTTAGCGCAAGGTAAAACCAGTAAAGTGCGAACAAGGATAGTCCAAGGGCCACCAATGAGGTAGATAGTAGTTCAGGACTGTTCTCTGGTTCAGTTGCTGCCATCTGACCACTTAGACGTTATTAAAGCTGCCAAAGTTAATCAAGATTTTATATACGATGGTGCAAATGATCGTGCAAGTTTATCATGGAATATGTTTTAATTCGACTTAAAAGTTAGTTTAAAAATTAGTATGTAAAGGTGCTGCCTGACCTACACAGTTATCCCAGCTTTTTGTGCCAATCTTAAGTAGAATGCAAACTGTATTTTAACCCATGATTTACCAAGTCTAATTATCTGCTGATTATCTAATTACCAATAAACTGTTGTGAAACCCGTACAATCCCATTCATTTCCATCTTTGCTGTAAAACGTGACATCCACCAGAGAGATACACCATGGAAGCAGGCCCTTCGGCAATCACCCTGTATACTAGCACTATCCTTCACACTAGGGACAATTCATATTCGCCTTTGATCTTTGCCCCTCTCACCAATGATAATACCAATCTAATTTACAATCCATTGAGCCACAATGTCATTAGAATCATAGAGTTATACAGCACAAAAACAGGCCCTTCGGCCCAACATTGCCCATGCCAATAATGCCCCATCTAAACTAGTCCCACCTGCCCGCGGTTGGCCCATATCCCTCTAAACGTTCCATCACAGTGAGGAATGTGGTGGATGTTTATGTTAAATTTTATTTTATGTGGCTGTGTGTCTTGTTGCTTTTTACTTAGCATGGCTGTATTGTAACTCAAATTTCACTGTACCTTAAATGGTACGTGATAATTAAATTGAATCTTGAATCCATGTACCTGTCCAAGTGTCTACTAAATGTTGTTATAGAACCTGCCTCGACTACCTCCTCTGACAGCTCGTCCACTGGGATGCCAGGGCATGAGGTGCGAGTGAGGAAAGAAAGCTGTGTCCATTTTGCCTGGACTTTCACTCCTCAGTGAGCACCTCATCAACCTGGCCTCACATCTGATGGTCTGGCACCTGTGTATTTAGACAATAGACAATAGGTGCAGGAGTAGGCCATTCGGCCCTTCGAGCCAGCACCGCCATTCACTGTGATCATGGCTGATCATCCCCAATCAGTACCCCGTTCTTGCCTTCTCCCCATATCCCCTGACTCTGCTATTTTTAAGAGCCTTATCTATCTCTCTCTTGAAAGCATCCAGTGAACCTGCCTCCACCGCCCTCTGAGGCAGAGAATTCCACAGACTCACCACTCTCTGTGAGAAAAAGTGTTTCCTCGTCTCCGTTCTAAATGGCTTACTCCTTATTCTTAAAGATTGGGTGGGTCAGGTAGGAGTATCGTGGATTTTCACAACCTCTTTCCCAGGACACTGGCCCAAAGGTTTCAGACGTGACCGTTTTGGATGGTGACGTTTGCCTGATCCTGATATCGGTTTCATTTCCCACT
Source organism: Amblyraja radiata (assembly GCF_010909765.2). Lineage (NCBI taxonomy): Eukaryota > Metazoa > Chordata > Chondrichthyes > Rajiformes > Rajidae > Amblyraja > Amblyraja radiata. Next base: position 35,964,462 of record NC_045979.1, read on the forward strand.
GTATTAGTTTGCAAGTACACAGTGCGCAGTGGATTCTCCCACACACGGATATAACGTCCACACACCTGGTCATCCCCTCCTATGAGTGGGTGGGTGGACTCTTCCCCCACCGAGGACAGACGAGCACTCCCAATGGATGGGTGTCGAGTCGAAGGGTGAGAGGAGCCATCGCCCATGGATGGGTAACAAGGGAATCCATTAGGAAAACCGGGCACGGTGAAACTGGGGGCTGAAAGCAAAGAAATAAACACAGCTTCATTAAGCAACAGAATTGCACCGTCTCCCCATCTTTATTCCACCTTACAGAGTATATTGACTGCGTCATGGCCTGCTTCGGCAACTCAAATGCCCAGGAACCACAAAGATCGCAAAAAGTGGTGAGCACTGCCCCGGTCTATCACAGGTGCTGACCTCCCCACCATCAAAGGGGTCGACTGGAGGCGCTGCCTTAAAAAGGCAGGCAGCCAGCACCAGCTGAGACCCACACCACCCTGGCCATGCTCTCATTTCACCCCTGTCATCAGCAAGAAGGTATAGGAGCCCGAAAAATGTAACGTCCAGGTTCAGGAACAGTTTCTTCCTTACAACCATCAGGCCATTAAACACCACAACCTCCAAACAGGCTCAGAATTATATCATCTTATCTGTTCTGCTTCTGCAAGTAAGAATTGCAATGTTGCGTTTTGGGACATAAAGCTCTCTTGACTTGACCTTTATTCCTCTGCTCTAACCTAGCCAAACACCAGAACGGAGATCAAGGGAACTTTCCAAGAAAGTAAACAAGAATGAAGGTACCAGGAGCCACACTGACGCAAAGATAATGTGCACGTGAAATATGGAGTGCACTATAGCTCGACAGAAGCAAAGATAGTTCAGATCGATGAAGACGAGGGGCTAGATTCTTGAGCAAGGCACAAAGTGCTGGAGAAACTCAGCGGATCTATGGCGGGAATGGACAGGCACCATTTCAGGTCGAGACCTCTCCTTTCTCAACCAAAAACTTCACCAGTCCATCCCATCCGCAGATGCTGCCTGACCTGCTGAGTTACTCCAGTACTTTGTCTCCTTTTTTTTTAGTAAACAACTGGTTTCAAAATGGAAAAGCACAATTTCCAATAGAGTCCATGGGTCTATTAAGATAAAATGTTGAATGTTTTATGTGTCATTCCTAACTGTCACTGTATGTCATGTTGTCACTTGCGGGCGGAGCACCAAGGCAAATTCCTTGTATGTGAATACTTGGCCAATAAACTTATTCATTCATTCAGAAAACAGTAACAAGTGTGAGACTATGTTACCTACAAAATCAAGAGCAAAACAAAGTGCCGGAGCAGCTTTGGAGGAAATGGATAGGTGACATTTTAGGTTGGGACCCTTCTTCAGTCCACACTTGAAACGTCTCCTATCTAGTTCCTCCACTGATGCGCCTGACCTGCTGAGACCCTCCTCAATTTAAGTCAGAACAATTGTCAGTTTAGAGTTGATTTTGACAATACCTTTAAAATCAAATGAATGCATATTGTTACCAGTTGCAGATATGAAACAGATAAATATGGCAAGAGGATGTGGATAGGGAGTGTCTGTCCAATACAAACCAATTCAACTCAAAATGCTGGAGTAACTCAGTGGGTCAGCAGCATCTCTGGAAAAAAGGAATAGGTGGCGTTTCGGGTCGAGACCCTTCTTCAGACCAGTATCAACCCAAAATGTTGCCTGTTCCTTCTCTCCAGAGATGCTGCTTGACTCGCTGAGTTACCACCTATCTAAGTAAGTAAGTAAGTAATTTTATTGGCCAAGTATTCACATACAAAGAATTTGCCTTGGTGCTCCGCCCACAAGTGACAACATAACAGAGTGACAGTTACGAATGATTCAGAAAACACTAAACATTAATAATAATAAGACATTAATGATAAAACACCATTGATCAAGCATGTGAACCAACAAAATACCAGATCTCAGCATCCTTCCTACACAAACTAGTTTAACACCCCCACCGCCTCTCCTATCCCGGGCACACTAAATGCTTCTGCCGTGGGCACTCACTGGTCGGTGTTTGTGGCGTCCTTGGTAAATCAATCTCCGTCGGATGAGGGTTTCTTGATATCATCATGGGCTCCTCAACCACATTGATGCTGTTACACTGCATGATCTCCTGGAGGAGGTTGAAGATCTCCTCCGCACGTGCACACTTGAAGGCAAAAATGCCTGCAAAACAAGTAGAAGCAGTCAGTGCGTGCGGTTAAAAGGACGCAGGTTTAAGGTTGGGGAGGGAAAACATTTAACAGGAAAGGATGAGAGGGCATCTTATTGAAACATAAGATTATTAAGGGTTTGGATACGGTAGAGGCAGGGAACATGTTCCCGATGTTGGGGGAGTCCAGAACCAAGGGCCACAGTTTAAGAATAAGGGGTAAGCCATTTAGAACAGAGATGAGGAAAAAAAATTCACACAGATAGTTGTGAGTCTGTGGAATTCTCTGCCTCAGGAGACAGTGGAGGCCAATTCTCTGGAGGCTTTCAAGAGAGTTGGATAGAGCTCTTAAAGATAGCGGAGTCAAGGGATATGGGGAGAAGGCAGGAACGGGGTACTGATTGTGGATGATCAGCCATGAGCACAGTGAATGGCGGTGCTGGCTCGAAGGGCCGAATGGCCTACTCCTGCACCTATTGTCTATTGACCTTTTGTCGGGGTGGGGAGATTGCAACCTTCACGTGGTCCACCCTGTTTCGACGAATGCAATCAACCCGGCGTGCACAATCAAATAAGATCAAATAGAACAAGTTGTCCTAGAACTTCAGGCTGGGCACGCCATACGCAAGAAGAAGAAGACCTTTTGTCAGGGGTGTCATGGGTTATGGGGTGAAGGCAGGAGAATGGGGGTGAGAGGGAGAGATAGATCAGCCATGATCGAATGGCAGAGTAGACTTGATGGGCCGAGTGGCCTAATTCTGCTCCAATAACTTATGAACGTTTAAGTGCTGCATGTAAAATATTTTGTGTATTGTGCAATTGCTCTGCATTTCATGCTGCAGCTATGAGTTCTACACCACAAATCTATCGGCATTTCATGCTGCAGCTATGAGTTCTACACCACAAATCTATCGGCATTTCATGCTGCAGCTATGAGTTCTACACCACAAATCTATCGGCATTTCATGCTGCAGCTATGAGTTCTACACCACAAATCTATCGGCATTTCTTTCATCAAACAGCAGGTGGTGCTCAGAATCTATTAGAAATAAAATTGCAATGGAGTGTCACAGAATTCCCCCTTGCCTCAACAAGATTGATTCTAAATTATTAAACTAAAGAACCAACACGTTTAACTGTGGGAACAAATATCAACACACATCCAATCACATTGCCATTGAATTTGAAAACAGTTCATCTTGTCTATAACATAAAGATCTGCTCGGTTTCCAGTAACTAAAGGGATTGGAGCAAGTTTTTATTACATTGGACATCAGAAGACAAAAATAAGGTCTGGAGGTAGGAAATCCCTAAGTAAACGGGACAGACACATATAACATATGTGATAAAAATATGGAAAATAGGTGCAGGAGGAGACCATAGGCCCTTCGAGCCAGCACCGCCATTCATTGTGATCATGGCTGATCATCCCCAATCAATAACCCACAGAAACATAGAAACTAGGTGCAGGAGATGTTTCGGGTCAGGACCCTTCTTCAATCTGAAGGGTCCCAAACCGAAACGTCACACATCGTTTTTCTCCAGAGATGCTGCCTGACCCGCTGAGTTACTCCAGCACTTTGTGTCCATCATTGGTATAAACCAGCACCTGCAGTTCCTTGTTTCAACCCAAGTGAACAGGACTGGTTCAGCAAAGTTTACAAGCAAAACAAGAAGAAATTCTGTAACCTTAATGAAGACCTCCACTGACTATACAAAACCAAAGATAGACACGAAAAGCTGGAGAATCAGCTGGGTCAGGCAGCATCTCTAGAGAAAAGGAATTGGTGATGTTTCTGGTCGAGACCCTTCTTCAGACCAAGAGTGAAGGGGAAAGGGAAACAAGCGATATAGACAGTGATACAGAGACGTAGAACAAATTAATGAATGATGTTTAAAAAGTTATGATGATCTAGGATAGGTGGAGCCCACAATGGTTCATTGTTGGCTGTGGTCTAGGTGATAATGTATTATACAGATAATTAAACTCAACAGGACGACAGTGAAACTAGTACGATGACTGGGGTGGGGGAGAGACGGTGAGAGAGGGGACGCAAGGGTTACTTTAAGTTAGAGACATCAACGTTCATACCACCAAGTTGCCCAAGCGAAATATGAGATGCTGTTCCTCCAATTTGCATTGGGCCTCACTTTGCCAATGGAGGCGGCCCAGGACAGAGACGTCAGTGTGGGAATGGGACGGGGAGTTAAAGTGTTTGGCAACCAGGAGACAACAAAACCAACCTTGCCCGGTTTGGCATCTTCTTCCACTTTCAAATGAGAAGAGGTTGGAGTCGTAACCATAGCGCCGCAGGCAGAGGTACGGCCATCTGACAGCATCCCGTTTCCTGGTGTGCAAAATTAACTCGGAGCTGGTCAGTTCCATGATCCCAGAGCCCAGCTCATTACCATCATCATCCACATTGGTCACCTGCAGGACAGAACACACGCTTCAGCATAGCACAGGCTTTACTTAGTCAAAGACAAAATACAAATACAAAATACTCAAAGACAAAATACAAACAAATACATTGTCACCCTTGGTTCTTCTTTAGACTTTAGAGATCAGCAATCCCGACTACGAGCGCTGTCTATATGTTCTCCCTTTGGCCGCGTGGCCTACAAGCCAAGGGCGGTACAGTGGCGCAACGGTAGAGTTGCTGACTTACGGTGCCAGAGACCCAGGTTTGTTCTCGACTACGAGAGCTGTCCGTACAGAGTTTGTATGCTCTCCTTGTGACCACGTGGGTTTTCTCCGGGTGCTCCAGTTTCATCTCACACACAACGATGTACAGGTTTGTAGGTTAATTGGCATCGGTAAAAATTGTAAATTGTCCGTAGTGTGTAGGATCGTGTTGGAGTACGGGGTGATCGCTGGCGCAGACTCGATGCGCCAAAGGGTGTTTCCGTACTGTATCTCTGAAGTAAACTAAGCTAAGATTCCTCAGTATCAATAGCTGGAAATGATTTGGGGAAATGTTGGGGACTAACTAATCTTGTGAATAAAGATTCTACCAGTTTGTCACCAAGCTAAAGTTTTAATACATCTTTACCAGGCTGATGATCTCCCCTTATTTATTGAATTCAATGGAAAGATGAAATGGCAATAGGCTCTTCCACCCACCGAGTCCACACTGACCATCGATCACACTAGTTCCATGTTATTCCACTTTCTCATCCACTCCCGACACATCAGGAGTGATTTAGAGGCCAAACAAAAATATCCACCTTCACTTGCTTCACCCTACCTATGGCCTACAAGCTAAAGGCGGCACGGTGGCGCAGCAGTAGAGTTGCTGCCTCACAGCGCCAGAGACCCGGGGTTTGGACGTTCTTCCTGTGACCTGCGTGAGTTTCCTCAGGGTTCTCTGGTCTCCTCCCACACTCCAAAGACGTGCAGGCTTGTAGGTTAATTGATTTTGGTAAATAAAATCAAAGGAATAAAACTGTTCCTATGGTGTAAAATAGTGTTAGTGTATGGGGTGATCGCTGGTCTGTGTGCACTTGGTGGGCCAAAGAGCCTGTTCGCATGTTGTATCTCTAAAGTCTAAAAGCTGCCCTTATCAAGTTGCAAAAACTTCCCATTGCACAGTAGAGAAAACTTCAAAAATATCTTTCATGTTTACAGGTGCTCCAGGGACATGCTCCTCATTTCAAATGCCAACACATGTTATGCCGTTGAATATTCTCTCTTAGCCTCCGACAGTCCCGCTTTAGTTTCATATGTCGGAACGCTTGCAAAGGTCGCAGTTGATGGGAACTTGCCAAACCAGAACATCAAGTTGGTGTCTGCATTGGACCACTTTGCCAAAAGAGAACACTCTTCACATATCTCACATACAGGAGAAGAAGAAAAAGAAATTTGAGTTTGTCCAATTTTATTAAAATGCATTTCGGTTCAGTGCTGCTTTTTGCAAAATCAGGGGAAATATTAACAACGGATCTCCCTTCAAACAAACTTATTTATTTTCTTAAAACTCAATTGTTTAAGATTGTGGAAGGCGAGGTGTTACCTTGAATTTGGTGGGGTGGTTTTCGGAGATTGTGTCTTTATCCAGACAGCTCCAGCAACTCCCCATGGCTTCAGCAGACCAGCTGATCTCTGAATAAAACAAGTTAACGTCAACACAAGTCATCTCTGGAACTCCCACCCATTGTAGACAATACGGAAATAAAAAGTTAACTGTTGAGATAGTAAATACTGGATTCTTCTTTCGAACTTCGTTTAAAATGATAAAAGTTTACAGCCTATTAAGACAATTTTCTTTCATCTTGTGTTAAAAATCTATAACACGCAAAAATATTAGCTTTAAATAGCAATACTGAACAAACACTGTTTAAGTACAGATCTATCTCTCTTCCCTCAGTTTTGCCAATTGAGAACAGACAAATTAATCGCATCCAAAACTATTCTATAAAGAACTACCGGACAACCAGTGGGTTCCCCAACCTACACAGCTTCCTTCAGTATGCCTCAGAAGCCTCCCCACAAGGTTCGCCCCTCTGAATCACTGCAACACTAACCTCGTCCACTTACTCCTCCTCCTCCTCCTCCTCCTCTGAGCACATCCCCTAACTGAGATTGGTTAAAGGGCTACAACAAAACAGATGTTTTAGTCGTTGACAATGGTTTGTATTAGATTTGAAAATTGGTATTAGATATTAGGGCAGCACTGTGGCATGTTGCTGCCACAGTGCCGCCAGAGATCCGGGTTCAATCCCGACTACGGGTGCTGTCTATACGGAGTTTGTATGGTCTCCCAGTGACCTGCGTGGGTTTTCTCTGAGATCTGCAGTTTCCTCCCACACTCCAAAGACGTAGAGGTTTGTAGGATAATTAGCTGGTATAAATGTAGATTATCATTAATGTGTGCAGGATAGTGTTAAAGTGCTGTGATCGCTGGTCGGTGCAGACTCAGTGGGCCGAAGAGCCTGTTTCCGCGCTGGATCTCTAAACTAAACTAAACTAAAAATGTACTGATTATTGGCATGTCACCAACGTTTTTTCCCATCTCTTCTACATCAAAACTTCAGCATTGAAAGATCTTTATTACGTAGAAACATAGAAAATAGGTGCAGGAGTAGGTCATTCGGCCCTTCGAGCCAGCACCGCCATTCAATATGATCATGGCTGATCATCCAAAACCGATACCCTGTTCCTGCTTTCTCCCCATTTCCTTTGATTCCGTTAGGCCAAGTGCTATATCTAACTCTCTCTATTATGACAACATTCAATAGTCCTGTTATTATACAACATACATTATGAATTACAGGTACGTTAAATGTAGCTGTTTGTTACTCAATACTGTAACAAGCTGGTGATTTGAGGATCATGCTGTTTGTTTCTTACCTAGTCTTGGCCATTAGTGGGAAAGCTGCCCACTCTGTTCCAGATGCCTCCACTTGGAGTCATGGTAAACAAACTTACGCCATCATTCAGCACGTATGCCTTTAACCTGGGGTGAAGTAATGGTAGAACATATTTATGTATTTTCCCCCCAAGGGAGATGGTGTTCAAATATCACTTGAATTAACAATATTTAACAATGAGACATTAATAATAAAACATCAAACATTATAGATAAACACAAAGGCTGGAGTAATTCAGCGGGTCAGACTGAATCTGTGGAAAAAGGGAATAGGTGACGATCCGGGTCGAGGCCCCTCTTCAGACTGAAGAAGGGTCTCGACCCAAAATGTCACCTATTCCTTTTTTCCAGAGATGCTGTCTGACCCGCTGAATTACTCCAGCTTTTTGTGTCTATCTTTGGTTTAGATCAGCATCTGCAGTTCCTTCCTACACATGGAAGATTACTGGACAGGTACAGGCCCTTGGACCCACAATGTCTGTGTTGAACATGATGCCAAGATACACTAATCTCATCTGCCTGTACATATGATCCACATCACTCCATTCCTTGCGTAGACTAGTAATTGCCCCTTTGCTTAAATATAATTCTTGATATTTTTTATTAAATATAAACCAATTCTGATGAAAATTTATAGCAAATATCTGACAATGAACATACAATACAATAGCGTTTATTGTCATCAGGTAACAGATCTAACTCAATAAGTTTCTACTTTGAAATCTACAGTAGCATGACACAGTGGTGCAGAGGTAGAGTTGCTGCCTTACAGCGCCAAAGAACTGGGTTCCATCCTGACTACAGGTGCTGTCTGTGTGGAGTTTGTACGCTCCCCCTGTGATCACATGGGTTTTCTCTGGGTGCTCTGGTTTCCTCCCACATTCCAAAGACGTACAGGTTTATAGGTTAATTGGCTTCTATAGATTGTCCCTAGTGTGTAGGATAGTGTTAGTGTATGTGGTGATCGCTGGTCGGCGTGGACTCGGTGAGCCGAAGGGCCTGTTTCCACGATGTATCTCAAGAGTCTAAAGTAAAGAGCAGCCATTCCAAAGGAACATTTGTGTCGACGTTAAACAAGAGCAAAAGGAACGCCATTGGACCTTCAGTTCTGTCATGGGGACCAATTGCCATGTTACATCCGCCACCCGATGTGAAATTAATCCAATTTATACGGACTCTCACAATCCTGAGCATCTATTAGAGTGATCAGCCATTGATTTAGGGCGGGGGGCAGGGGCTATGAGGAGAAATAGAAGTAAAATCTACATTATATTACATATATTTAGAAAATGTTTCAGCTGATACAATGAAGAGACTTAACAACATTACACAGCTCTCGTGAACTATAAATTATAACATTTTATTATTTTCTATTATTCAGCCCATTTTAGGAGATATAGAAAATTAAAATTGCTGCCAACAAATAGGAGTGGAAGAATAACTAATAATTCAACGCTTAAAGGACATTTAGACAGGTACATGGATAGGAAAGGTTTTGAGGGATATGGGCGGGACTAGCTTAGATGGGACATCTTGGTCGGCGGGGGCAAGGTGGTCCAGAGGGTCTGTTTCTGTGCTGTATGACTATGTGTAATAGCATTGTAGTTCAGTGGGTTGCTAATTAGATTTGTGTCATCAATGGTAAGAGGAGCAATGTTTAAAGGAGATGTGCAGGGCAAGGTTTACTACAGAGAGTGCCTGAAACATGCTGCCGGGGTGGTGGTGGAGGGGGCATTTAAGAGGATATTAAAGAGGCACATTCATCGTGGTCCACTCGGCTGGCTTCTCGTGCTCCACTAGTATACACTTGTACTGTATCAGGCCAGAACGCTACAAGAGATCCTTCCTCCCTGTGGCCTTCAAACTTTACAACTCCTCTCCCAGTCCAGCCGCCGCCCCCCCCCCCCCCCCCCCCCCCCCCCCCCCCCTCTCACACCTTTGCACATCACCCAAGCCTCATCACTCGTCACTTTAATTTCATGTTTCAAGTATTTTGTGTTTTTATGACTGTTGGCAGATCAATTTCCCTCCTGGATAAATAAAGTTCTATTGTATCGCATCTGAGGTGCTAATCTAATATATCTCTATGTGCTTATAGTGATACTTGTACTGAACTATATACAAAAAATTAATTTTACTGTACCTCAGTACACACGTGACAAATAAAATACCATACCATACTGCAACATGCCAAATGTAACTGTATTTAGACAATAGACAATAGGTGCAGGAGTAGGCCATTCAGCCCTTGAAGCCAGCACCGCCATTCAATGTGATCATGGCTGATCATCCCCAATCAGTACCCAGTTCCTGCCTTCTCCCCATATCCCTTGACTCTGCTATCTTGAAGAGGTATTTGCCTAAAGAATTTGCCGAAAGAAAATCCCTATCTCTGCTAAAAGCTCAGATTTCTTGCTGATGTGCAATTCCACACATACAAGATTCTTCATGATAGATCACCTGGGGCCATCATTTATGCTCAAGCCTTGCTGTTAGTGGGGTTTGGGGCTTTTGTGTTTTGGGGTTCATGGTTTAGGTTGAGCACATCATGCGGCCAAGTCCATCCCTGTTTAACCCACTTCCAGCAGGGATTAGAAAACAAGAGGTCAGGAACGTGAATTACATTTAATGATCTCCTTCCTATTCTAGTGTTTCATCATATTCTAAGCACATACTTTTGGTCACCATGTTATAGGGAAGATGTTGCCAAGCTTGAAAGCTTTCAGAGAAGATTTACCAGCATGTTGCGAGGACTCGAGGGACTGAGCTATAGCGGGAGAATGAGATGGGTAAGGGCATTATTCCTTGGAACGAAGGGGGATGAGGGGTGATTTTATAGAGGTGCACAATATCATGGGAGGAATGTTTTGGGTAAATAAACTAATCTCACTCCCCCCCCCCCCCCCCCACCCTTCCACTTACACCCCTCCCTCTGGCTTTACATTTTACACGAGGGAAAGTCATACGGTCAAATAATAATTCATTGTCTTTTGCCGAGAATAGAGGAATCGAGAACCAGAGGACATAGATTTAAGGTGAGGGGGAAAAGATTTAATGGGGAAATGAGGGGAAACTTTTTTTTTTACACACACACAATGCTGGTGGGTGTATGGAACAAGCAGCCGGAGGAGGTAGTTGAGGCAGATACTAGTTCAACGTTTAAGAAACATTTAGAAAGGTACATGGATAGGGTGGGTTTAGAAGGATATGGGCCAAAAGCAGGCAGATGGGACTAGTTTAGATTGGGCATGTTGGTCGGCAAGGGCATGTTGGGCCGAAGGGCCTGTTTCCGCACTGTATGACTCTAATAGGGGCTGAAAATATAGCCTTCTGATTTTTAACAGTAACCTATTCTGGAAAGGAAGCTATGCTGAGGGGAAGGGAAGTCATGTACAACATTTATGACGTGCTCCCCATACATTAAACTGGGACTACATGCCTGTGGAGGTAAGACCCTACATTCTACTCCAAAATAATGCATTCAGACATCCTTCAATAATTTTGCCAGCAAATGTATCCTCAGCTGTACAATTCGCTTGTTATACTGCAGCTGATATTTTATAAAAGGAAACACACATGAGTAACTAAAAAGTGATCCCAACTACAAGATCCATCTGCAAGGTCCGGAGAACATTTATTAGCGTCCATGGAAAAGATATACACCGAATAATTCTCTCAGCAACTTGCAGCCTTGGTGAACAGTTGCAGGGGATTCCTGCCCTTCTGAAGATCACAAACAGAGCTGAACACTTGCAGGTAGACAAAAATGCTGGAGAAACTCAGCGGGTGAGGCAGCATCTATGGAGCGAAGGAAATAGGCGACGAAACCCTGGGTCGAGACCCGAAACGTCGCCTATTTCCTTCGCCAATAGGATCAACAAACTCATCAGGACGGTTGGCTCCATCCTGGGGGCGGGGTTGGAGTTGGATTCACGGGAGGTGGTCTTGGAGGGGAGGATGCTCCTCAAACTGCGGAGCATCCTGGACAATACAGCTCACCCCCTCCATGACGCACTGGTCAACATGAGGAGCACCTTCAGCAACAGACTGGTTCCACCAAGATGCAGCACAGAACACCACAGGAGATCCTTCTTCCCTGTGGCTATCAGACTGTACAACTCCTCCCCCTTCTGTCGTGGGGTAGACTGAGTGACTCCCCTTCCCCTCCCCCTTCCTCTCCGCCTCCCTCGCCCTCCCCTCGCCCCCCCCCCCCCCCCCCCCCCCCACCCCCTTCAATATTTGCACATCCCCAAAACCTTTCTACTCATCACTTTAATGTCATGTTTCATGTATTTTGTGTATTTTTATGACTGTTGGCAGATCAATTTCCTCCTGGATAAATAAAGTTCTATCGTGTCATATAGAAGTGTGAAAACGCACTCCTCCAGATTCAGGGTCATTTTCTTCCCAGCTGTTATCAGTCAACTGAACCACCCCTATCAACAACTAGAGAGTAGTCCTGACCTCCCATCTACCTCATTGGAGGCCCTCGAACTACCTTTAATCGGACTTTATCTTGCATTAAACATTATGCCCTTTATCCTGTATCTGTACAATGTGGACGGAATGACTAATCACATATGGTCTTACCGCTGACTGGATAGCACACGACAAAAAGCTTTTCACGGTACACATGACAATAAACTAAACAATTCCTACTTTTCTGGTAAAGCCACCATCCCTGGAACCAATCTGGTGAATCTTTATTAAACCCACTCTATGGAAAGTGCATTCACTTTTGGCAAGGGGAGCAAAACTGTGTACAAAAGGCCCAATATAATTGCAGCAAGTCATCTTTATTCCTTTACTTAAATCAAAATGAAGGCCAGCACACGATTTCTCTGCCTAAGTACACGTTGTACCTGAAGGTTAATTTTCAACTACTTGTGTGTGAGGATATTTGGTCCCTGTGAACTTTAATATTTATCAATTTGTCACCATTTGAAAATTGGATTTTTCTGTTTTGTGTTCCCAGTGAATCACCCACATTTGTGCTCATTGAACTCCATCTTCCCATACTCTTGCCCACTCATTTACTTTGTACACCCTTAAACCTTCTTTACATTCTACTCATAGTCCCACCTAGCTTTGTATCTTCAGCGAAATGACACAAACATTTGGGCCGCATCACCAGAATCGGTGATGTAGATTGCAAGTTGTTATCACTGAAGACAGACACAAAATGAAGGAGTAACTCAGCGGGTCAGGCAGCATCTCTGGAGAAAACTAATCGGTGACGTTTCGGGTCGAGACCCTTCTTCAGACTCAGAAGGGTCTCAACCCGAAACGTCACCAATCCGTGTTCTCCAGAGATGCTGCCTGATCCACTGAGTTACTCCAGCACTTTGTGCCCTTTAAAGCTTTTCGCTGTACCCTGGTACATGTGACAATAATAAACCGAAACTCAGGGACGTAGATCAGCAATCCTTGGGATTTATCGGCGTGCAGTCCCTCCAACCCCTCCATTGCTATTATTTCATGAAGATTAATTTCCATTAGTTACTCAGTCTCACTAGATCCTTGTTCAGGAAGGAACTGCAGATGCTGGAAAGTCAAAAGTAGACAAAAGTGCTGGAGAAACTCAGTGGGTGGTTCCCTGATATTTCCAGCAGGACATTTGTGATGAAGACAGATACTAAGTATTTGTTTAACCCCTCTTATACACCATTGTAAATTCTGTCTATTCGTTGACATAAGTTGCACATTAACTCTAGGCTAGTCTTTTCCTTCTCACATTGTGGACGCGTCAGATGCCCGTGATAGATTTCTCTCATATTCTATTGTCCATTTTTTTTGTTAATTTCATGACCCTCCTGTGCCAAATTCTAAAATGCTCCCAAACGTCAGACCTCCAGCTTTTGCAGTTAATTTCATAAGCCTCTTATTTTGATTTAATATTGTCCTGGTTTGCACCAAGAACTTCAATCTCTTTATTGCACTAGTATTGGGGTTATTAATTGATTAACATTTTTGTTTAAGATATATCATTTACGAGTATCGTGTTTACAGTACTGTTATGCTGCTGCAAGTAAGAATTAAATTGTTCCAATGTCAGTAGTTATGACAAATAAACACTCTTGATTGTTTTTAACCATTTGCCTGCCAACCACAGAAGAACCATTTATATTTGTATAGGAAGGAGCTGCAGATGCTGGTTTAAACCGAAGATAGACACAAAATGTTCGAGTAACTCAGCGGGACAGGCAGCATCTCTGGAGAGAAGGAATGGGTGATGTTTCAGGTCGAGACCCTTCTTCAGACTGGTCTATATATATATTTCTATATACCATATATAATTGCCAGCTGGCTTTCTTCTCTTAAAGGCTTTTAATATTGCATATCATCTTCCTTCTTTATATACTCAGCATTGCTTGTCCACTATTGCATCTTTTAATGTAGGTTGCACAATAACCACAATCTCTCCACCATCATAGAACGTCAAACACTACACCACAGAACAGACCCTTCGGCCCAAAATGTCCGTACCGAACATGATGCCAAGACCATCACTTACCCACCTGCTCATAAACCATCTCCCTCTACAGCCATGTGCCTATCCAAAATGAATGCCACTAATGTATCTCCTTCAACTACCACCCCCAGCAGTGCGTTCCATGCATTTCCACTTGCCTCTGATGTTTAATGAAAATTGTTCCCAGTCAATCTGCAAGTCGAATCAGTAGTAAAGTAAGCAAACTCAATGCTAGCATTTATTTCAAGAAGGCTCGTATACAAAAACAGGGATGTAATATTGAGGCTCTATAAGGCGCTGGCAGGCAAGGCTGCATTTGGAATATTGTGAACAATTTTGGGCACTATATCTGAGGAAAGATGTGCTGGCTCTGGAGAGGTTTCAGAGGAGGTTTACAAGAATGATCCCAGGAATTAGTAGGTTAACCTATGATGAGCGTTTGTCGGCATTGGGCATGTACTCATCTGAGTTTAGAAGAATGAGCGTGGGACCTCATTGAAATGTACAGAATAGTGAAAGTCTTGGATAGAGTGGATGTGGAGAGGATGTTTCCACTAGTAGGATGTTTCCATTAGTGGGAACTAGAGGTCATAGAATTAAAGGACGTTCTTTTAGGAAGGTGATGAGGAGAAATTTCTTTCGTCAGAGGGTGGTGAATCTGTGGAATCACAGTAGGTGTAGAGGCCAAGTCACTGGATATTTTTAAGGCAGAGATAGATCGATTCTTGATTAGTACAGGTGTCAGAGTTTATGGGGAGAAGGCAGGAGAATGGGGTTATGAGGGAGATATAGATCAGTCATGATTGAATGGCAGAGGATTGATGGGCCGAATGGCCTAATTCTACTCCTATTCCTTATGACAGTCAGAACCTTCATTTAGCACAACACCTGACAAATAAATGCTAAGCTGTCAAGCAGTCGTACGTGCAAGAAAGAACTGCAGATGCTGGTAAAATCGATGGTAGACACAAAATGCTGGAGTAACTCAGCGGGTGAGGCAGCATCTATGGAGAGAAGGAATGGGCGACGCAGTCTGAGGAAGGGTCTCGACCCGAAACATCGCCCATTCCTTCTCTCCATAGATGCTGCCTCACCCGCTGAGTTACTCCAGCATTTTGTGTCTACCAAGCAGTCGTATGTCCAAATTTGGAAAAGTGGATTAACACCATTTAGTTACTAGGCCCCCTGTCCAACTCACAGCGATCTTCACCTGAGCAATGACTATTGGCAGCAGGCAGGAATCCACTTTTACAGAGGGGAATTGGCAGAGTTAAACAGTGCTGGCCAAACTCATCGCTGAGTAGCAGAGAATTACATCGCACAGACCGAATAAATTATTTGATTGACTTTTAGGGTGCGGCACAACGTTCAAACAAATAAAACAACAGGAAAAAAAAGTGGAAAATATTAAAGACCAGCAAAATTGTGGTGCAGGGTTGTGGGATCTTGGTTTGCATCAGTTTGGAGGAAGAGGAACAGAAGAACAAACTGGTGACCGTAATATTATCAAACCACTCTCAGGAATGTCCTGGAGTCTCGACAATAGGTTGGCACTCCACCAAGCAAGGCTTCAGCAAACCCACCCTATCAACCACAATCAGTACATCTCCCAGAAAACGCTGAAACAAATAAAACAACACAAGCAAATGGACAGAAACACGACTGGGAAAAGTATTCGCAGACTGTGTCTGTTCAGCAGAATCAGTTCAAAAACTGGAAAGACCTCCTGACAACTAGATGTGATCATCTAAAACTTCCGTCTCCACTAACACCATAAAGAAATAATCGGACGCAGCCCAGACCATCACACTAACCAACCTCACTTCCATTGACTCCATCTACACTTCAAGCTGCCTCGGCAAGGCCAGCAGCATAATCAAGGACCAATCTCACTCCTCTTCTCCCCCCTCCCAACAGGCAGACGGTACAGAAGTGTGTAAACCTCCAGATTCAGGGAGTTTCTTCCCAGCTGTTATTAGGCAATTGATCCATTCTATCAACGACAGCGCAGTCCTGAGCCACTATCGACCTCATTGGACACCCTCAGACTACCTTTAATTGAACTTTACTGGGCTTTATCTTGCCTATTTCCTTCGCTCCATAGATGCTGCTGCACCCGCTGAGTTTCTCCAGCACTTTTGTCTACCTAACATTAATGTCATACGCTTCTAGAACATAAACAGAACAGCACAGGAACAAGGGTTCCTGAAGAAGGGTGTCGACCTGAAACGTCGCCTATTCCTTCTCTCCATAGATGCTGCCTCACCCGCTGAGTTCCGCCAGCATTTTTGTCTACCCAGCGCTGGACCAGGCCCTTTTGCTCACAAAGCCAAGATAAACACAAAGGACACAAAATGTTGGAGTAACTCAGCGGATCAAGCAACATCCTTGGAGAACATGGATACGTCTGAAGAATGGTCACCTATCCGTGCTCTTCATGGATGCTGCCTGACCCGCTAAGTTGCTTCAATGTCTTTTTATTGTAAACCAGCATCTGCAGTACCTTGTTTAGCCAAGTTAAACTGAACTCTCCCACCTGTACGTAATCTATATCTCTGTTCCCTGCGTTTCCACCCACCTATCTAAAAGCCACCAACCTATCTGCCTCCACCACCCCATCAACCCTGACAGCGTGCTCCAGGCACCCACCACCCTCTGTGTAAAAAAAATACTCCCATGCACATCTCAAT
Organism: Amblyraja radiata; assembly: GCF_010909765.2. Lineage (NCBI taxonomy): Eukaryota > Metazoa > Chordata > Chondrichthyes > Rajiformes > Rajidae > Amblyraja > Amblyraja radiata. The sequence goes on from NC_045979.1 coordinate 35,981,187, forward strand.
AGACAATAGGTGCAGGAGTAGGCCATTCGGCCCTTCGAGCCAGCACCGCCATTCAATGTGATCATGGCTGATCATACCCAATCAGTACCCCCTTCCTGTCTTCTCCCCATATCCCCTGACTCCGCAATCTTTAAGAGCCCTATCTAGCTCTCTCTTGAAAGCATCCAGAGAACCAGCCTCCACCGCCCTCTGAGGCAGAGAATTCCACAGACTCACAACTCTATGTGAAAAAGTGTTTCCTCATATCCGTTGTAAATGGCTTACCCCTTATTCTTAAACTGTGGCCTCCCTAGTTTTGGACTCCCCCAACATCGGGAACATGTTTTCTGCCTCTACTGTGTCCAAACCCTTAATCATCTTATATGTTTCAAGAAGATTCCCTCTCATCCTTCTAAACTCCAGAGTATACAAGCCCAGCCGCTCCATTCTCTCAGCATATGACAGTCCCACCATCCCGGGAATTAACCTTGTAAACCTACACTGTACTCCTTCAATAACAAGAATGTCCTTCCTCAAATTAGGGGACCAAAACTGCACACAATACTCCAGGTGTGATCTCACTAGGGCCCTATACAACTACAGGAGGACCTCTTTGCTCCTATACTCAACTCTTCTTGTTATGAAGGCCAATGCCATTCGCTTTCTTCACTGCCTGCTGTACCTGCATGCTTACTTTCATTGACTGATGAACAAGGACCCCCAGATCCCGATGTACTTCCCCTTTTCCCAACTTGACACCATTTAGATAATAATCTGCCTTGCTGTTTTTGCTACCAAAGTGGACAACCTCACATTTATTCACATTAAACTGCATCTGCCATGCATCTGCCCACTCCCCCAACCTGTCCAAGTCACCCTGCAAACTCATAGCATCCCCCTCACAGTTCACACTGCCACCCAGCTTTGTGTCTCCTTTAAACTGTCCTATAAACTCCTTTGAACTTTGTCCCTCACCTTAAAGATATGCCCTCTAGTCTTTGACATTCCCACCCTGAGAAAAAGGTTCTGCTATCTCCCGTCTCCCCTCTCTACGTCTCACATAATTTGTTACTTCAGATTGTCCCTCAACCTCTAATGCTCCAGACACAACGATCCAAGTCAGTCCAACCTCACACCTAATACCCCCTAATCCAGGCAACATTCTGCCTCGCTGAAAGATGGCAAGTTTGAATTCTTGTCCACGTACTTGTCGTAAAATGAAAGAAAAGATAGCAACTTTATAAAAATAGCACATTAATGTTTATACACCAAATGTTGAGACAATCAGCCAGATTCAAATTAATTCCAGCAAATCCATTTTTAAAAACAAAATCTGAAATTAGTGGGTCAGTGAACAAAACGATTCTTAACGGTCCACACTTGAAATATCAGAGTCTGCAAATACTTTTCAATCTGCTGACTGTTTCCACCATCTGCTTTTCATTTTTTTTTTTAAATGAGTGGTCAGTTTGGGCTTTAATAGGCTTTGCTATCTTTCAGTCGGTTCATCTCCACGAGTCAGACCTGCTGACATTTCCCACGTCCCATGTATATAGTTTCTTTGCCTGCTTTCTTACTTTAGTTTAGAGATACAGCATGAAAACAGGCCCTTCGGCCCGTCGAGTCCACGGTGACCATCGATCACCCGTTCACACATTAGTTCTACGTTATCCCACTTTCTCATCTATTCCCTACACACTAGGGGCAATTTACAGAGGGCAACTTAACCTACAAACCCACATGTCTTTGGGATGCAAGAGGGAACGAATACCGTCAGATGGAGAACATGCAAACTCCACACAGACAGCACCCGAGGTCAGGATCGAACCCGGGTCTCTGGCACTGTGAGGCTGCAGCTCTACTAGCTGTGCCACTCTGCCGATGTTTCAAACCGCCTACATCGGCGTAACATAAAACTCTTGCAGCTCGCAACAACTGGGAATACTGTTGTGTGCAGCAATGGGTGTGGATGATTCTGAAGCGGTAAAGCCTTGAATTGTGGACGAAGACGACAATGTAACAACATACAGCTGCCCTCACACATGGGCTCTGCCTCTATGGATGATGCTCAGTTACAGTAACCCAGAGTGGTTACAGGACTATCACCATTTCCAGTAATGCAGGATGAGTTAGAGCCATGCTTATCCTGTGTCATTAGCAAACAGTTGCACTCGATGACTTGCACCTAGTGTCAAGTGTGCTTAGACTTTAGACTTTAGAGCTGGAGCGCTGAAACAGGCCCTTCAGCCCACACCAACCGGCGATTCCTGCATACCAGCACTATCCTACACACTAGGGTTGATTTACAACTTTTTTTTAAACCAAAGCCAATTAAGCTACAAACCTCTATGTCTTTGGAGTGTTGGAGGAAACTGGAGCACCCGGAGAAAACCCATGCGGTCAGTGAGAACGTTTACAATTCTGGACAGACAGCACCCGAGGTCAGGATCGAAGCCAGGTCTCCGGCGCTGTGAGGCAGCAGCTCTACTGCTGCGCTACCCTTAATCACCAAATGTACTGAAACTGAATAATTAAATTCTTACCGGCAGCAGCATAAGAAGATTGTAAACACAGCATTCAAGATTTATAATCTATTTGCTGCAAATCTACACCATTGTCATGCAACATTGTCATGAGGAGGAATTCTTTAGTCAAAGGGCGGTGGATCTGTAGAATTCATTGCCACAGACGGCAATGGAGGCAAAGTCATTGGGTATTTTTAAAGCGGAGAGTGATAGGTTCTTGATTAGCAAGGGCATCAATGTTTACAAGGAGAAGGTGGAACAATGGGGCTGAGAGTGAAAGATAGATCTGCCATGACCGACTGAAGTATGGTCTCGACCCAAAACGTCGCCTATTCCTTCTCTCCATAGATGCTGCCTCATTCGCTGAGTTTCTCCAGCATTTTTAATCTACCAGCTGAGCTACAATTGTGCTTTGTATTGAAGTTTAAAGGAGGGGTGCTGAACAAGTCTTTTGTTTACACACAGAGGATAGTGAGTGCCTGGAACACACTGCCAGGGTTGGTGGTGATTGAGGCAATTAGGATAGGAGCGTTTCAGAGATTTTGGAAAGGCACATGGATATGCAGGGAATGAAGGGCCATGTAGGCTGATGGGAATTGGTCTTGGCATGTTTGGCACAGACATTTTGGACCGAAGGACCTGTTCTTGCGCTGTACTGTTCTATGTTCTAACATTATGCGCGGCACGGTAGCACTGCGGTAGAGTTGCTGCCTTACAGCGCCAGAGACCCTGGTTCGATCCTGACTATGGCTGCTGCCTGTACATTCTCCCCGTGACCGTGGGTTTTCTCTGGGTGCACCGGTTTCTTCCCACATTCCAAATACACACGGGTTTGTAGATTAATTGGCTTCGGTAACATTTAAAAAAAATTGTAAATTGGCCCTACTGTGTAGGATAGAGCTAATGTGTGGGAATCGCTGGTTGGTGTGGACTCTTTGGGTTGAAGGGCCCATGTTCTGCACTGTATCACTAAACTAAACTATACTAAAATTGTTTAAGCTGACTTTTAGCTGCAAAGTTTACTTTACTGCAAAGGAGAAACAAAATCTTTAAACCACAATTGTAAAGGGAACTACAGTGTGTTCAAGTGGTAGGTAGTAGGGTTTTCCCTGCACTAACATTAACTGATCGGGAGACACAAGACTGCAGGTATTAGAAATTGAATTGCTCATAGCTAGCCATAGGTAAGAATCAGTCATCGGTGAGTCAAGGTAAGTTGGGCAATACGTACTCCCTTGACTGTGACTCATTTTCAATAACCAAGGTAGTGGAAGCACTCAATGTTCCACACATAGTTTTCACACCCCCTCCTGTTTGTTCCAGTTGTTTGTACCTGTTCATTTTTACCCACAAGAATGCAACATCTGCAGGAAAGTTTTAAATAAATGGGTGATAATATGCAAAACTTCAGAGATCGTATAAACTGTGTAAGGTAAGGTAAGGTAAATTTATTTATATAGCACCATTCGTGCAAACAGCAATTCAAGGTGCTTTACATAAAAGAAAAAGTAAAAAAGACAATACATTACATTATAAAGTTCAACACAAACGTCCCCCCACAGCAGAATCAATAATGTCCACTGTGGGAAAGGCACCAGAAAGTTAAGTCCTCTTCCTCTGAAACACCCGAGGTCGGGGCCCATTTTTGGCCTTGCAGCCAGTCCGATAATTTTCAGGGCCCTCTTGCCGTGAAGATGGAACAACCGGCGTTGGGTGAAACAGTCCTCAAGCGGCTTGGAAAGTCTGGAGCGGCTGCCTCCTCCCCGGAGACCGGGGCACTCGTAGTCCTCAGGCCACGCCGGTTAGAGCTCCAACCCCGGCACCTCGAACCCTGGCTCCGCGGCGCTCCAAATCCAGCGCCGCCCACGGCCAGACGCCCGCAGCCACAGCTTCGCGATGTTGGGAGTCGGCGGCCAAAGCGCTCCGGAGCTTACCGCACGGCGACACGGTATGGTATCGCCCGCTCCCTGTTGGTATCCCAGCGCTGCGCCACCGCCGAAGCTGTAGTTCCGGCCGGTCCCGACAGGAAAAGCCGCTCCATTCTCGATGGTAGGCCGCGAGGACGGGGCGAAGAAGCAGCTTAGAGGGATGCTGCCTCTCCGACTAGGTAGGGGACTAAAAATTAAAGTTTCCCCCCCTACATAAAGATCAACTTAACTAACTAACATTTTTTAACAGGAATTAAAATAAAATAAAAAAAGGTGAAGAGACGGACTGCGGGCAGGCTGCCATACACAGACGGCGCCCTCTCCTGCACATCCGCCCACTCCAAACTTACGAGGGCGGTACAGACAACACCAGGTGTCAGGATCGAACCCGGGTCTCTGGTGCTGTAAGGCAGCAGCTCTACCATGCCGCCAAAGTTAGAGAAAGGCATGTTCAAACTATACAAACACATTGCAGCAAAATGTACATTGTTACACAAGTACAGTCTTACTCTAGCACAACAAACATGCTGTAAAGTTAATTGTTGATAGTCACAGGATCTAGGAAAAAATGCTACTTAAATTGCAACTTAAAATTGGGCTACTTCCCATTCCCATACTGACCTTTCAGTCGTTGGCTTCCCCCTCACACAAATTGGAGGAGCAGCACCTCATATTTCGCTTGGGAAGCTTACAACCCAGCGGTATGAATGCTGAATTCTCTAACCTCTGGCATTCCCTCTTTCCCCGTACCCTACCTTAGTCGTCCTACCAGTTGCACTATTCCCATCAGTGTATCCCTTCGTTATCACCTCTTCCCCAGCCAACAATGGGCCATTATGGGCTTCACCCTTCCTTGGTCATCTGTTGCCCGCCCTGCTTAGTTCTGCCCTTTTCCTACCTCTAGTTCTTGTGGGGCTAGTGTAGCTGGGACATGTTGGCCGGTGTGGGCAAGTTGAGCCGAAGGGCCTGTTTCCACACTGTATCACTCTGTGACTCTCTGACACTTTGTGTTCAATGGAAGAGTTTAGCATCTGCAGTTCCTTGTGTCTCCACAATTAACCAACCGTTATTGCACTAAGAATTGTTTCAGGATCCATGTTCCAAACATATTTCATGTCTTAGAACACCAATGTTTAGTTGTCTAAGCTCTCCGCATCACTAACTACAACCATTCCTTGGAAATCGTAGCATTTATATCTATAAGATTGCCCTTTCAATGTAAAATATTAGAAAGTTAGAACGGCTTAAATAAGGGGTCTAATATTAGGACAACCCAAAGTATTTCTTTAAATTTGCACCAACATTCAAAATGAAACATGAAAACCTAAACAAATGACGAGCAAAAATCTGTTTTTAGTTTTCATAAGAATTAGATTCAGAAAATAAAATGTAGAGGAAAGTTCCAACAAAAATAATTAAAACAAAAAAAACAAAGGAGGAAAGGAATACTTTATACTTAAGATAGGCACAAAGTGCTGGAGCTACTCTGCGGGTCAGACAGCATCTCCGAAGAAAAAGAACACTTTTTATACTTAAGAGACATTTAAAAGTCCTATTTTGCTGTGTCAGTCCATACTTCTATTACTCAACTGCAAGGAATGTACAAGTAAAATCTATGCACTAATGCCACAGATCTTTATGTATTAAAAGAAAAAGATCTTGGTCAAAGTTACCGCCATGTCAAAACTGGACTGATTGCCTCTCCTATGAAATGCTGGATGCATATATATGCATTAATTTTTGTGAAATAAAAGACTGTATTTTGTTCAAAAGAATCCATTACTTTTTGCAAGGAACAAACTGCTGGAAGAACTCAGCAGGTCAAGCAGCATCTGTGGAAGGAAATGGACAGATGGATCACAAGATGAAACATCATCTGTCCATTCCTCCCAAAGATACTGCCCGACCCACTGAATCATTCCAGGAGTTTGTTTTTCTTTGCTCAAGATTCCAGCATCTGCAGTCTCCATTATTATTTAGAATTGCTTCTGGTAATTTTATTAGAGTTCACCATAGCAAAGTTTTGGCTCCAAGGTTCAGCATCTCGTAATTTAGTAACATCAGTAAAATGCTGGAATAACTCAGCGGGACAGGCAGCATCTTTGGAGAGAAGGACTGGGTGACATCTCAGGTCGAGACCCTTCTTCAGACAGAGAGACTGGAGAGAGAGAAACTAGCGATATGGAAGGGTTATATAGATATGGAGAGGTACAAAGAGCATGCAAGGTGTGAAAATGACAGATCAAAGCAGACGATGAAGGAAATGTACAATGGTTCATTGTTGGCTGAAGGGAAGGTGACAAGAAGGCACATAAACAGTAACATTAATCAGGAGGACGGTAGGAGGGACGGAGAAAGGGAAAGCAAGGGTTACTAGAAGTTGGAGAATTCAATATTCATACCACAGGGTTGTAAGCTGCCCAAGCAAAATATAAGGTGCAGTAAGTTAATTGACTATGTTATTATCAGCCTTTGCCTTCCACTAGATGTCTCATGTACGCCATTTAAGGTGTTCTCATGGATGTGCTAGACTAACAGAGCATGCAATATTTATGGCTGATAAAGCAGATCAATTTTCCAAATTTGTGACTAGTTACTTTTTAATTTGTGCCTAGCTGAGTAATGCCAATGGCATCAGCTTGCAGGTGAGTGCAAGCCTTTTATTGATGTGGCAATAATATGTAGCATTGTTCAAAGTCATCTTGTACCGCATAAAGGATAAGTAATGGTATGACCAGAAGAGTCAGCATTTATTAATCTTCTGTGGTCTCTCCCCACATGGGTGGAGTGCAGACGAGATGCTTTGCCTCCACCCAGAAAAAAACGACTACATTTAAAGGTTAAAGAACACTAGCACAATTAACCAGTGACTAAGAAAAATGTACAGAATTAAGGTACATATATATCAAACTTTAGAATTTAGAGATACAGCGTAGAAACAGGCCCTTTGGCCCACTGAGTCCGCACCGAACATCGATCACCCATACACTAGTTCTATCCTACACATTAGGGACAATTTACAGAACCCAATTAACCTACAAACCTGCACATCTTTGGGATGCAGGAGGAAACCAGAACATGCATACTGCGTACAGACAGCACAAGAAGTCAGGATCGAACCTGGGTCTCTGGCGCCGTGAGGCAGCAATTCTAATGCTGCGCCACTGTGCCGCCCTTAAACAGTATAAGTATTTTTCATCGAATTTGTTTAAGTGTCACACAATTCCCCACATTCTGTTAAAGGTCTGAAAAGTACAAAATCATCAGAAATCTTCTAAAAATGTACAAAATCCCCTTGGGTATGGACAAAAAAAAATGAAGCATCACCGCAGGTTCGTTTTTAGCAAGTGCTGTTCAATAACAGTATATCATGAAGGTGACTTTCAAAGGCAGCATTATTAAAAAGCATTTATAAATTATGTTTGTCCATAAAACCACTTCAAACTATCACTTTAAATTAGCATCCATTAATGCTCATTTCTGCCATAACATTTCCTTTCAAATTAAAAAAAATCTCATCTATTCTGCTTTGAAATTTGTTACAATGCCACAATGCTGGCAATTCACAAAGAAAGCAAATCCCAGTGCTAAAATAACTGGCATTTTCAAAAAAAATTAAGGATACAAATATACATTTAAAATATATCAGAGGTAGAAATTCCTGACTGAAATGATGTTACAGATATTAGTATAAATCCATCTTCTTCTCCAGACATTCAGACTAAATCAGAGTATTTTGCCAGCTTCCAGTCAGGGAACTGTCGTATCTCCAGTCCCCCTCCTCATATTTTTTATTGCTGCTTCTATCAGGATCCTAGTTTAAAGCTATCTTTTCACCAATCTCCAAACTATCCAGCGTTTAGTTTTAATGTACTTAAACTTCTGCCACCCATCATCATCATCATCATCTAGGTCACTGTTTAACAAATAAATTTAAAGTTTAGTTTAAGTGTAGAGACATTGCGCAGAAACAGGCCCTTCAGCCCACCGAGTCCGTGCTGACCAGCAATCAACCATACACTAGTTCCAAGGTAGACACAAAATGCTGGAGTAACTCAGCGGGACAGGCAGCATCTCTGGGGAGAAGGAATGGGTGACGTTTCGGGTCGAGACTTCACTAGTTCTATCCTACATACGAGGAACAATTTACAGAAGCCAATTAGCCTACAAACCTGTACGTCTTTGGAGTGTGGGAGGAAACCGGATCACCCGGATAAATCCTACGTGGGCACGGGGAGAACGTGCAACCTCTGTCATGATCAAACCCAGGTCTCTGGCACTGTAAGGCAGCAACTCTACCGCTGCACTACCGTGCCACCCCTTCTGTTTTATTTGTTTTGCTGTTTTATTCTGTAGTCTGTTCCTTACTTATTCACAGATGTAGCACTTGGTGTAAACACCCACCAGGATACTTCAGTGTCATTAAAGTCAACCACATTTGTGGGTGTTGAGGCACAGATAGACCAGGAAAGAGCTTCAAGGTTCGGGGCATAAATGTCACCATTCTGCCCTAGTTCAACCATATTGATGTTATGGGTCAAGAAAGCACACCAACACTTCATGTTTCCAATGACTCTGACCAAATATTTCTCTAGAAGGACAACAGAACATACTATTTAGATGCATCATGCATTGTTTTGGCAACTGCTCTGCCCAAGACCACAAGAGATCAAAGAGTGCCGCTGACACAGTCCAGACCATCATGCAGGCCAGCCTCCCACCCCCTTCCCCGCCTCCATTGTTCCCATCTGCACAACATTTGCCACAGGGATGAAGCCAGCATAATCAAGGACTACTCACATCCTGGTCATTCCCGCTTCTTCCCTTCCCCCATCAGGCTTGAATGCACGTGCCACCAAATTCAAGAACAACTTATTCCACACGGTACACATACAATAGACAATAGGTGCAGCAGTAGGCCATTCGGCCCTTCGAGCCAGCACCGCCATTCAATGTGATCATGGCTGATCATCCCCAATCAGTACCCCGTTCCTGCCTTCTCCCCATATCCCCTGACTCCGCTATTTTTAAGAGCCCTATCTAGCTCTCTCTTGAAAGCATCCAGAGAACCTGCCTCCACTGCCGAGGCAGAGAATTCCACAAACTCACCACTCTCTGTGAGAAAAAGTGTTTCCTCGTCTCTGTTCTAAATGGCTTACTCCTTATTCTTAAACCGTGGCCCCTGGTTCTGGACTCCCCCAACATCGGGAACATGTTTCCAGCCTCTAGTGTGTCCAAGCCCCTAACGTACCCTGAACGGACCTCTCAAGAACTAAGAATATATTCCCAATCAACCTCATCGTGATCCTTGCACTTTTTCCTGCACTTTTCTCTGTAGTAACACTACAATTTGCACTGTTTTTTGCCTTTAACACTACCTATTGCACTCATATATGGTTTGTACTCGTGAAGAGTACAATTAGCCTGGATAAGACTCAAATGTTTCACACTATATCATGGTAAACGTAATAAACCAATACAAAGATGGCAGATTAGCTTCTCTGAATAATATTAGAAAAACATTTGGATTTTAACAAGAATCCAGGATGTTTGACAGTACAGTAAATCCCCATTTTTTTAGTAGGCTATATTTATATTTTTTAATTTAAAATTTCCAGTTCCCAAGGTTGGAGTTTGGGGCTAATGTCTCTGGACCAAACACTCAGGCATCTTATCACCTGTCCAGTAATATATCGATTACGGTTGTAATGTTGGCCTTAAAAACAGAGCAACCATCTGTGAAATATGGTGTGTAGGAAGGAACTGCAGATGCCAGTTTACACTGAAGATAGAAACAAAGTCAAAGTCAAGTCAAAGTCAAATTTATTCGTCACATGCACCAACTAAGGTACAGTGAAATGAATTTGCCAGCAGCGATACAGTTGGAGTAAAGAACACACAATAGAATCTAACATAAACATCCACCACAGCACTCTTCACTGTGGTGGAAGGCAACACAATGTTGGAGTAACTCGGCGGGACAGGCAGCATCTCTGGAGAGAAGGAATGGTTGAAGTTTTGGCTCGAGACCCTTCTTCAGACTTGGTTCACTCGGATTGTTGGTGTCATACAAATGCAAATTTTTGGTGCTGTTTACCATAACCAGAAAAGAACGGCTATTCCTACCTGCTGGGTCTGCTCAGAAATCACGATACCATTACTGCAACCCTTCAAGTCTGATTAGCTATGGTAGGTGTCAGGCTCAGAGTCCTCCTATGAAGGTTCGACAGCTCAGTGAAGGCTTTCTTTTGAAGCAGTTCGAGGTTACGATGCCATCACAAGCCCAGCTGTGAATTTCACAACAACATATCGCCACTCTTCATCAGTAACATCCACAGTTTACACAAGAATAGACACAGGAACTCCTTGCTGAGAATTTGCCAACAATTCTATTGAACTAGCGTTTTGCAATCCAGGTTAAGGGGAGCAACAATATTCCAGTGAACGTGGTAACTCGTTCCAGATAACTGACAAATTCACCCACTTTGCCATTCTCAGCACAAGTTCCGTAATGACGTACGGCCACATTAAGTTCCAGACACCCGCTATCACACATAACAAACTGCAGTCTCGGTTAAAGCTTCACTGACAGTGCCAGGATTACCTTGGTAACCCAGCACTTCCATTACGTATGGCTTCTCTTTGATGCAGCCTCCACTGGTGACCATGAACTCTGTGTGATACTCTTACTGGGGTCAAGAGTTAAACTCGATTCCCACAAAGATTTATTAGCTTACAAACAGAGTCTGGCTCCCACTAAAGCAAAGTTATAGCCTGAAATACACTAATTATACTCATAGAAAAATGCTTCTTTATTTGCAGGAGCAGGGTTGTAATCTTTAAGTCCAAGTCACAAAGGTTCTGACAAAATAGACTCGTTAATTCACAGAGGCCTCTTCTGTGTAACACTGCAGACTGAACCAGTCAGCATCTCACAGTCAGCGTACTGTATCAGTGGCGGGCAGGTGGTACATTGGCATTTTCAAACCGTTTACCCGATATAGTCACACCTCATCAATCCCGATTTTGAAGAGTCATGTTATTGGGCTATAGGACTTTCGTGCCTGCTCTGTTTATTGAAGTCAATTCAAAAATTTCCTCTGCCATTTTTAACTTCTATTGGGAAGGCAGAATCAAACAAAACACATCTGTCCCCGTCCCCCCCACCCCCCCACATCCCTAATCTCTAAGCATGTTTGCTCTTCCATATTCTCCACTGAGAGTTTGGTGTTTACATCATTTCCCCAACAAAGCACAACTCTTGAGTTTAACTCTGCAATGAACATTTTGTCCTTTTTAATGAATACTTAAAAAGGTCACGATTGCACAATGCAGACCGATACGGACCTTTCCAGGACACTGACTTTTGGCTAACAAACTCTTAAGCTCCAAGCCAAAAATACGCAAACATGAAAAAGCAAAAAATCTTTGGAAAATATCAATAGGAACTAATATAATGACTGAAAAAAAAAAAAAACAGAACAGCAGACAAGACCAATGATACCCAGGATTAGAATACAAATCAATAATTGCCTCGTCCAGTTAGAAACTGTACAAAGTATTTCAACAGACCTTCAACAATTACATTTTAGTAAGATACTTATCCATAATATATCTCTGAATTTCAATAAATGATTAAAAAAAAGCAACTGCTAATCAATAATGAAATATTTCTGCAAAAGCATTTTCAATTATTCTGAACCATTAGATGAATATACGAGTGCCTCACAAATACTCCCTGAAAACAGGAACAAATCGTTTAAGACAGGGCTACATACACCCATCGATATCTGCCCTGTACAATAAACCTATGTTCATTAGTTCTTTAATGTTAGTTGGTTATAGATTTCAATGTATATAGTATCTGTATTTCTCCTCCACCCATCCCTATATGTTGGCTCGGAAATGCAGTTTAGTTTAGCTTAGAGATACAGCGTGGAAACAGACCCTTTGGCCTATCGAATCCACGGCGACCAGCAATCCCCATACACCAGCACGATCCTACACGCTAGGGACAATTTACAATCTTTACTGAGGCCAATTGATGTACAAACCTGTACATCGTTGGAGTGTGGGAGAAAACTGGAGCACCCATGGAAAACCCATGCGGTCACAGGGAGAACGTACAAACTCCGTACACATAGCACCCATAGTCAGGATCGAACCCGGATCTCTGGCGCTGTAGGGCAGCAACTCTACTGCTGTAAGGTAGCAACTCTACTGCTGTGCTGCCTGAAAGGCTGAATCACTTTTTCTCGTTTTGAGAAAGGCACACACACAAACACACACACACACACACACATCTCTCTGGGGATCCCTTCTAATCTCTATTCCAGCAGTAAAATATAGCAGAGAAGCTGCTTCTTGTGTTTCAACCACTTAATACAATAAAAAAAAATCTACTCCAAGGAACTCTCATTACTTGGTTCCCCTGTTACAGTGGGGATTCACACAGGGGACTTTCTAATCTGCCGTGTTGGCTACTAAGTATGAAGACTTGGACTATTCCCTCAAGATCCACCTTTGTGCCCAGACTATCTGAAACTCAGCAGTACTGCCAAGCTATCCTAGTTAATGCAATCTTACATGGATCTTGCAAGATAATTAATTGATGCCGAAGCAGCACAAGTTGCTGCCAGACATTAGGTGTTATTTTGCAGAATGTGTGCATCATCACTGATTTCCAAAACGTGTTAAATAATTCTTTGGGCGGCGAAGTTAGCAACCAATAAAGTCAAAAAGATCACATTCCAATTCATAACATTACATGGCAATGGCAAATATTAAGCAACACTAAATGGAACAGTTTGACGGTAAGATAAATTCTCCCATCAGACACAACTACATGTCCACCACCGATTTTCCGGCAACTAGTGGTCCAGCACCTCCTTTAATCCAGAAAAAATTACGAAAGTGCACTTGAAATCCCCCCCTTCCCCTCCCGGAAAAGGCCGGGCGAGGCTGCCGATCTCAACCTCATCAGGACTTCTGCGACCAATCGATTGGTGGGTCAAATATGCCCCCGAGATTGGGCCTGGCCAGAGCCGGCAGATCCGTTCCCATAGTCAACTTCCGCAGCTATCTTTGCAGGCTGGTATCTTGCCCCCCCCCCCCCCCCCCCCCCGGCCCGAGGCCATGAACTCTGTTGGTCCGGAAAAATGGACGGTATGGCAAGGCTCAGGAACCAAGGGTGCCAGAGAAGGAAAAAAAAAATTGGTGGTCGACCTGTACTGTCGAGGGCAATAGTTTTGATTCCGTTCCTACAGGCTTGAGTTCTGGACCCTTCCCTTTTGCCCATCCAGGTAGATGGTTACCTCAGCTGGACCAGCAGTTGACATGGGTGCAAGAATGAAACCACCTTCCAATGCTTATTCTTCCAACAAATGTGCAGTAAACAGAACAACCACAATGTTCCTCATTTGCGTTTCCATTTCCTGGAACCTTGAATTCATCAGTTGGACCACAAAATGGAATGACAGCAGACATGCCAGTCATAACCAAAATAAGAGGTGGGACCAATATAGCTGAATAATCTTCTGAATGTTTTGTTTTAATCACGTTAATGGTGATTTAGAAAATAGGTGCAGGAGTAGGACATTAGGCCCTTCGAGCCAGCATTTAGTTTAGTTTATTGTCACGTGTACCGGGATACACTGAAAAGCTTTTTGTTGCGTGCTAACCGGTCAGTGGAAAGACTATACATGATTACAATCAAGCAGCCCACAGTGTACAGATACATGATAAAGGGAATAACGTTTAGTGCTAGATAAAGTCCAGTGAAGACTGGTTAAAGATAGTCTGAGGGTCTTCAATGAGGTTGATAGTAGCTCTAGTTGACAATGAACCAGAAACCAGAGTATCCATCTACACAGTGTGGCTAGACACAAACTGCTGGAGTAACTCAGCAGGACAGGCAGCATCTCTGGAGAGAAGGAATGGGTGACGTTTTGGGCCGAGACCCTTCTTCAGACATATTGGGTGACGAAAAGAGATGGGTCCAGAACTCAAGCCTGTAGGAACGGAATCAAACTATTGCCCTTGACAGTACAGATCCACCAACAATTTTTTTCTCTGGCACCCTTGGTTCCAGAGCCTTGCCATACCGTCCGCTTTGTCAGACCAACAGAGGTCACCAGCCTTAGGGGGCCAAGATACCAGCCTGCAAAGACAGCTTCGGAAGTCGACTATGGGAATGGATCTGCCGGTTCCGGCCAGGACGATGTTCCAGAGCCCCAACCCCAGGTGGCATATTTGACCCGCTAATTGATTGGTTGCAGAAGTCCTGATGAGGTTGAGACGTCACCCATTCCTTCTCTCCAGAGATGCTGCCTGTCCCGCTAAATTACTCCAGCTTTTTGTGTCTATCTTCGGTTTAAACCAGCATCTGCAGTTCCTTCCTACACACTGTGGCTACAAGACTAGGTCAGAGGCTATGAATACCGTGGCAAGTAACGCACCTCCTAACTCTCCAAGGTTTGTCCGCCATCCACAAGGCTCAAGTCAGGAATGCAAAAGATTACTCTCCACTTTTGTGGATGATTATTATTCATTATTTATTTTGCAATTTGCATAGGGCGGCGCAGTGGCATAGCTGGCAGACATACTACCTCACAGCACCAGAGATCTGGGCTCGATCCCGATCTCAGGCACTGTCTGTATGGAGTTTGCATGTTCTCACTGTAACCGTGTGGGTTTCCTGTCACGTCCCAAAGACGTGCGGGTTGGTGGGTTAATTGGCATTTAAATTGCCCCTAGTATGTGCGATCACATAGAACATAAGACGTTGGATTAATCAGTCTGAAGAAGGGTCCCGACCCGAAACTTCACCTATCCATGTTCCCCAGAGATGCTGAGTTACTCCAGCACTTTGTGTCTCGGGATCGGGGAGGACTTGTTTCTCTCCCTGTTCTGTGGGTTCTGTGAGTTCTGTTGAGTCTGCAGAAGGGTCCCGACCTAAAACATCAACTGTCTGTGTCCTCTGGGGATGCTGCCCAGCCCGCTGAGTTACTCCCCCACTTTGTGCTCAACGCAAGCTTCCAGCATCAGCAATTCCTTGTGTCTACATCTGTGCGTTCTGAGATGGCTAATGAGATTAATGTAGCAACTGCAGACCCTTTTCCACAGATGGGCAGGAGGTAATCGATGGGAATGGCGGGTAGTTTGTGTGGTAGCAGGCTCCTACTACTGTTTATGCAAGGTCGCTGTGTGATCCCAATGCACGGACCACCCAAGGTTCTGAGTAGCACCTTCTCCACTTTGAGCAGTCATGACTCTGCGGGTTCCACGAGTCAGTAAAGATTTGCATTCCTTCAATGAGGCTTTTTAATTCCACAATACATATTCTCATTAAAGCACCATGCATTCAAACTGCAATTCTAAATCCAATTTAACATTGCATGATGCTTGTGCTAAAATGTTGTGTATCACATGGTTCAACGTTCTTAACACCTATGGGGAACAGCTTGCTGATCAGTCTGTTCAGCATGACTGTTTCTACCAGAACTCCATTAACAAGTTTATTTTCTCCCCCCAAAGTCAGCTGAAACCTTACACTTTTGTTCAGATATGCTCTGCTGTAATGCTCTGGCTCAACAAGGTTACCGCAGGTTTTTACACTGTTTTCTCCAGGGAGAGCTGGCTCTTTTAAAAAGGACAAAGGATCCATTACGAAGCACACAGTGGAAGGTGCCATCAATTATATACTGCTCCATAAACCTTCACAGGGGCACTTAGGAAACCCTATTTTCTACATGGGCAGTACAGGATTACTATTGCGCTGAAATAAAGAAGGGTTTTCAACTGGCTGTCCTCATATAAATTATGTTATAATTTTACAATGAAATATTTGATAATAAACTATTTCTTTTGGTTTTTTTTCTAGTTTTTCGAGATTAAGCGTGGAAACAGGCCTGTCGGCGTAAAGTGTCCGCGTCGACCAGCCATCCCCGCACGCTAACGCTATCCTACACACATTTGGTACAATTTACAATTTTTTACCAAAGCCAGTTCTTTGGAATGTGGGAGGAAACGAGATCCCGGAGAAAACCCGTGCATGTCACGGGGAGAACGCACAAACTCCGTGCAGACGGCACCCGTAGTCAGGATCGAACCCGGTCTCTGGCGCTGTGATGCAGCAGCTCTACAGCTGCACCACCGTGCCGCCATGTGCAACAGCAACTAATTGATCGCTCGTCTGAAGCATTCACATACACAGATTGAAACAGCTGATGATAGGATGATGACAGGATGTCCTCCACCACAAACGGTGTCTGAGACGGGCCGGGAAAATCATTAAGGACCCCTCACACCCCAACCATGGACTATTTGCCCTCCTCCCATCAGGGAGGCGGTACAGGAGCCTCAGGTCTCGCACAAGCAGGCTGAGGAACAGCTTTTTCCAAAATACCGTTACCCTGCTGAACTCATAGGCCCGACGCTAGCTATCTTTCATACTCTTTTATCTGTATATATTTATTTGTCTATGTACTAGTTTAATTCATCCACATTGCACATATTGTTTAACCAGTATATTTACTACCTTGCAATCTGACTAGATGCTAAACTGCATTTCGTTGTACCTGTACTCGTACTTGTGCAATGACAATAAAGTTGAATCAAATCAAATCAAATCAAGTAGACACAAAATGCTGGAGTAGCTCAGTGGGTCAAGGCAGCATCTCTGGAGAAAAAGAATGGGTGACGTTTCAGATCGGTACCCTTCTTCAGTTCCAGTCCAGTCGGATCCAGATCGAGTCTGAAGAAGGGTTCCGACCCAAAAAACATCATCCATCCTTTTTCTGCAGAGATGCTGCCTGACCCGCTGAGTTCCTCCAGCACTTTGTGTTTATCTTCGGTATAAACCAGCAACTGCAGTTCCTTCCTACACATCTGCAATTTCTTGTAGTCTTGCACAAAGCTGCTTGGATACTTTCTAGAAGTAGAAGTTTATAAGAGTCGTTGGAGACATTTCCTCAGTCTTCTGAAGAAGTAGAGGCAATGGTGTGCCTCTTTGGCCGTGCTTCCATGCAGATGATCCACTACAGATCTTTAGTAATATTTACGCAGAGTGCAATAATCAAAAGTACTATAAGTACATTTCAATCATATGCAGTACAAAGTGAAGTGAACAGTTTTGGTTAAACTGGTACATCAAATGATGAAGGCCAAGAATTCTACATTGGCATAGGAACTAAAATAACCTAATAAAATAAGTGCTATGCTGTCTGAAGAAGTGTCTTGACCCGAAACGTCACCCATTCTTGCTCTCCAGAGATGCTGCCTGACCCACTGCGTTACTCCAGCTTTTTGTGTCTATCTTCGGTTGAAACCAGCATCTGCAATCCTTTCCCACACTCTGCTCAACACCGCTGATAGCAGAAAAAATTGAAACTATCACTGCAATGTATAGTACGACCACACCATGCGTTAAGTTGTATCAGGTTCCCATCTTAAAAAACATAAATATAATTTTCCTCTTCATTAGATTTCATCACACAATCAACTAAATTACTACAGCAGGTTGAAATTCTCCAGTCAGCCATTCTGCATTTTGATAACCCCCATGTTCCGACAAGTTTTGAGTCTGTGGTCCTGATCTTTGCTAATAAACTAATTCTAACCAAGATCAAAAATTAACTAAGATCTGTACTGGAACTGCAAATGCAGGTTATACATCATCGATTACTGCAACGCCCTCCTCACTTGCACCTCCAATAAACTTCTTCATCGCCTCCAATGCATTCAGAACTCTGCAGCCCGGATCATCACCCGCACCAGATCATCGGACCACATCACACCCATCCTCACTCAGCTCCACTGGCTCCCTGTGCACCACCGGATTAACTACAAGATTTTACTGCTGACCTTCAAAGCCCTACACCACCTTGCTCCCCAATACCTCTCTGACCTGCTGCTACCATACACTCCTTCCCGGTCACTTCGTTCCTCCTCAGCTGCAATTTTAACTGTCCCCACATTTAGACTCAGCACCATGGATGCCAGAGCCTTCAGCTGCTCTGCCCCACGTCTCTGGAACACTCTCCCACCTCCCATCCGTCACCTGGACACTATCCATCAATTCAAATCACAACTCAAAACACACCTGTTTAGATTAGCATACCCGACATAACTTCCACCATGTTCACCCTGATTTTAATGACTTAAAATGTTTTGTGTATTTTTTGTTTTTTGTTTTTAATCAACTTGATTTTAATATTGATAAATGTATTGTGATTTTATGTCCTGTAAGGTGTCCTTGGGTGTCCAGAAAGGCGCCAGCAAATAAAATGCATTATTATTTATTATTAAGATGCTGGAGTAACTCAGCAGGACAGTCGCCATCTCTGGAGAGAAGGAATGGGTGATGTTTCGGGTTGAGTCTGAAGAAACGTGACCACTCCAGAGATGCTGCCTGTCCCGCTGAGTTACTCCAGCATTGTGTGTCTATCTTCCAGAAGGCTTTCGACAAGGTCCCACATAAGAGATTAGTTTACAAACTTAAAGCACACGGCATTGGGGGTTCAGTATTGATGTGGATAGAGAACTGGCTGGCAAACAGGAAGCAAAGAGTAGGAGTAAACGGGTCCTTTTCACAATGGCAGGCAGTGACTAGTGGGGTACCGCAAGGCTCAGTGCTGGGACCCCAGCTATTTACAAGATATATTAATTATCTGGATGAGGGAATTGAAGGCAATATCTCCAAGTTTGCGGATGACACTAAGCTGGGGGGCAGTGTTAGCTGTGAGGAGGATGCTAGGAGACTGCAAGGTGACTTGGATAGGCTGGGTGAGTGGGCAAATGTTTGGCAGA